>NC_056731.1:1407104516-1407194516 GCF_019279795.1 Protopterus annectens | reverse complement strand
CTGTCTGTAGAAAGCTCTGTTTAGAATCATATCTGTAAATTCTGTGATTATAATCCTATCTGTAGAATTCCGCTAATAGAAACATCAGTAGAATTCAGTATTTAAATTTACTCCTAAATAGTTCTGTGTTTAGAGTTTTCTGATTAGACTTCAATCCATAAAATTCCATTTTCAGAATTTTGTTTTTTTGAGGCCTGTAACTAGACTCATCTATTCTGAGTTCAGTGTTCAGAATTTCTTGCTAAAAATGTATTTGTAGAATGTTATGTTTAGAATTCTGTGCTTGGAGTATATGTTCATAATTTATTTTGTGGGATCACTTCTAATTCAATATTCAGATAGCTAGCTATAGTATTCTGCACATAAACTTCAGTCCATAGATGTCTGTTTAGTTGTAAATGTTTTGAATTGTTTCCCTATAATAAATTTTAGGTAATCTATCAGTCAGTGAATACCATTTGGCAGTACAGCTCATTGTTAGAGTTGTACTAACTGTGGAGTGTAAGCAGTTGAGCAACGATTTGCTGACCTGCAGTACAGGAAACAAAAAGGAGTTCCCAACCTAAGGAAGAAGAAGGAACTCCCAAAAAAGGACAGAAATAATTTATTACATGGCCCTTATACTTTTGCAGGGATTCCAGGAGGTGAACAACACATTCACATCCTAAATCTGTCTGAAAGTGGACACAGGGCGTAGTCACTCAGAGATAGGCTTTTCATTATTTGGTAGATAGGTTCACAGGTAAGTACTAAGCTAGCAGCCCTTGTGGATCTCATTTATTTACTGATTCATTTATTTCTTTATAAATTGGCTCCCAAGGCATAACACTCATTTATCTGAACCATTTTCAGGCTTTGGGGTTTCAAACCAAAGTCAATAGATAAACAAAACCTTTAAAAATTACAAACTGTTTTGAAGAAGTTTACAAATGTGAGTTCATCCAACAAGAATGACTGCACAAGACAGCAAGGTATAGCAGAAACAGGTTTACATGATCCTTCTCCATCAGACCAACACATGAAGAGTCCCAAAATAGTATAGAACATTACAGAACTGTACTTCTAATCCCCATAGCTCAACATCTTAGCACATCCAGGATGTGCAAAAAATAATGGAGGATACAAACACAAATTCAAGAACAGATTTTAAATACTGCTGTCATATACTTAGTTGCTAGAATAAAATGTTTGCAATAGGATACATTTCTGAAATGTAAATGCCTGTCTTTATTTAGTGACTGCAGTCTTCAAAGATTTGACAGGAAACCAATAATTCCACATGGAACAGAAGAAGCATGTGTGGCAGAATCAGGAACCACTGAGAAGTATGCCAATCACATGAATCATAAAACAATTAAAGTTAAGATACATTAGCATCTGTGGGAATAAAAGCCTTAATAAACACCAACACTAAATAATGACAGATGTTGAGTTACTAATGTACTTTTCAATATACTGTTTAAAATATTTAACACTAAATTGTTTAATATTTATTAAATATTTAATATTTATGTATTACATGTTAGTGCATGCAATGCAAAATCTGTTATTCTAGTAATTGTCTACATATGCAAATGCAAACTGAAACTCTGTTCTGGATTTCATAGATTGTCCCTGGTGTAACATAACAGACCTGCTTCAATCTGTCTTGCTTGAATCCTATACAGTTGGTTGCTTTACTTACCACAGGGAAAAAACTTCAATAGGCACAACATATAATAATGTCCTCAACAGGAAATCTTTGTGGTGTATTTTCTATGTGTGTGCCAGCAATTATTCATTTGTTTTAGGATATTTCTTACTTCTTCAAATTGATGTGCCTGTGGAGTCAGTATGTATAAGTTTGGATGTGAGGGGGTGCAGCGGGACTTGTTCTCCTGCAAAAAATGCTGAAAGTTAAATGTTTTGCCCTTGTGTGCTACTCAATCTTTTTTCAGGTATTTTGGATAATAGACTTTGAGGAAGTTGATGATTTATGGTAGAACCTTCTTGTTCTTGCTTCCTGAGCTGCAAATAAATAAACAAACACACATGATGTGATACTTTCATGCACATTTCCTGTCACACAGTAAATTGTGACTCATTCCCACTCAACGAAGAGAAGGGATTCTTTGCTGCTGCTGTCAGTCTATGCAATCTAAGTTCAGATACCACCTCCTCAAATGAGAGCTTTGAAAGCCGAAGTGGAGATGGGTTGCATGTGAACAGAGTAACATATTACCTTCTCCAATGATGATGCCACAATGCCAGCAAAGAATGATTGACTTCAACAATTGACTTAGTTTCTGGTTTCACAAGAAGGGGATCAGATATCAGTCAGTCTGGGGAGACATGATCGACAAACAATGATGCTTTGCCGTAACTCTTTCTAAACTTAATCTTAACTTTAGACAGACTTAAGGTCTGTTTCTCAGCCCCCATGCTAATAAATAACGCTGCCCAGAGATGTAGATCTTTGACAAATGCAGTCTATGAGCACCTACAATGATACATGGATCATGCCATCCCTAGCAAAACCAAGACTCACTCCTCTAAGAGAAGGAAACCAGTTTGGTGGACTCCTACAATAACAGGCTATACAACAGAAGGAGGAAACTAGTTCAGAAAAAAAGCAAATCCCAAGAAGGAAAGACATCCTTGATCAGTATCAGTAAAAAACTGAGGTCCCTCATGAAATCATCCAAGGCTAACTTCGAAAGAAAAATAGCCAAGGATTCAAAAGATAACAGCAAAGCCTTCTTTAGCTATGTTAAGAATCTAAGTGGTAACTCACAGATATGCACTGAACTAGTGCAAAATAGCACAAAATATACTGAACCTGCTGATATTGCCAACATCCTGGCAGATAGATTCAGTGCAAACTTCACCCCCTCTCACCTCCAAAAGGGCCCACAACAATACCAGAAAAGTGTAGTGTCCCAAAACTCACAGATGCACAGGTGAAAACAGCCCTTTCAAAAGCCAAAAACACAGCATCAATGGGACCAGATGGTGTCCCAGGCTGCGTCTTGCACGAACTACAGAACAAACAAACCCCACCAGGCCAGAAATAAAATGTTCACACTGTTTCAAAAAAGTTCCACGCTGAAAGATGTTGCCAAAATAGATCCACAGCAATAATGGAATTTATTCTTGAAAACAGACAAACTAATCCCCCACTTAAACAGGCTGTTCAACCTCAACCTCTCCACAGGCTATGTGCTCATAGAATGGCACACAGCAATGGTTATTCCCCTCCACAAAGGCAGAGCCACAACTGACCCTGGTAACTATTGCCCCATAAGTCTGACTAGCGTGGTCTGCAAGGCTATGGAGCGGATCATCATGGAACATTGGGAACCTCCAAACACTTCACCCAACCCGGTTCGGCTTTGTTAAGGGCAGATCATGCCTACTAAACTTGGTGGAGTTCTTTGAGACAGTCACCAAAGCCATAGATGAGGCCAAGGTGGTTCACACAGCCTACCTTGACCTCACCAAGGCTTTCAACACCATTCCACACTCGGGTATTAGAGAAAAACTCACCAGCCTGAACATAAACCCCAATGTCACGAGATGGATTGCCAACTGGCTTACAGACAGAACTCATACGGTAAGAATAGCGAGCACCAGGTCTGACTCTAAACCAGTCACAAGTGGTGTCCTTCAAGGCTCGGTCCTGGGACCCCTACTGTTCAGCATATACTTTTCAGAAGTACAGGCAAACGCAGGAGGACTATGGCTAACCAAGTTTACAGATGACTGCAAACTGGGAGCCATAAATGACTCTCCGGCTGACACGGACATCCTCCAAAAGGGCCTTACTGAGACGGACACCTGGTGTCAAAGTCATGACCTCAAGCTAAATGCCAAAAAATGCATAGTCATCCCATTTGGGAAAAACAAAACACCCACGAATTACAACATAGATGGCAGCCCCCTTAATACAGAAGAGGTAATAAGAGATCTGGGGACCCAGGTAGATAGTAATCTCTCCTTTGACAATCATATTTCCAAAGTAGTTAGGAAATCCTTCTATGTGGCCCATCTAATTACTAAAGGGTTCACATCTAGAAATAAAGAGGTTATAGTGCCCCTCTACTCATCACTCATTAGACCCATCATAGAGTACAATGCCCCATTTGGGATGTACCTCACAAGACACTTCCAACAGCTGGAAAGACCACAAACGTACCTCACCAAGAGGTTTACTGGTCTCAAACATATGTCCTATGCAGCCTGACTGAAAAAACTCTGGCTGTACTCAGTGGAATATCGCTTACTCAGAGGTGATCTCTGCCTGAATTACAAAGCCATGTCCAACTCAGAATTGATGGACATGCTCCACCTAAAGAAATCCAAGTCACTGCGAGCCACATGCTCTAGTGAGCTAAACCTCGCCACAACAATAAATAGAACATGCTAGAGGGATAGATTCCTGTCACAAAGACTCCCCATGCTTTGGAACAAAGTTCCAAATTACATCAGGCAGAGCCCCTCACTAACACTCTTCAAGTGAAACCTTGACGAGTGGATATGTAACTGAAAATACACCCCTGGGATCACTTAATTGGCTCTGCTTGACAGAGGATCAGTTAATTAATCAATGGGGAAGCAAAAGCCGACACCCTCTGGCTAGGCTTATAAATGCCCTTGGGCAGATAGCCTAGTACCTACCTACGAACCTATAAGTTCAGTTCAAACCCACCCCCCGTACCTCCTACCACACCCAAAGAAATGCTCACAACCATCCCCCTACTGGTCGTTACGAGGAACAGGTCCTTACTGCACTCGTTAAAGGCAAAACACAGCCTCCATAGGCCCTGACAACATTCCTGGATGCTTCTTAAATAGCTTGAAGCAGAATCTATCAGGGGCACTAGAAACCCTGTTTAACCACAGCTTCTGGAGGGGCATTGTCCCAGAGGAATAGAAGACTGCAGCAGTCATTCGTCTGCACAAGGGGGGCTCATCAACTGACTCAGGAAATTACAGGCCCATAAGCTCAACCAGTCTTATCTGCAAGGCCATGGAGAGAATTATCATGGACCACCTGATCAATAATGATATAGGAACTTTCCAAAAACTTGACCAGACCAAATGTGGCTTTGTCAAAGGAGGTTCTTGCTTGCTCAATCAGTTGGACTTCTTTGAAAAAGTCACCAGGACCATGGATGAGGGTAAAAGAGTACACACTGCTTATCTAGACCTGGCCAAAGCTTTTTACACAATCCCTAACTCAAGGATCATAGGTAAACTTACTGAGTTAGGCATAAACCCCTACATCAACCAATGGATAATCAACTGGCTCACTGAAAAGTTGACTGATTGACTGGACAATGTGTTGTCCAGATAGGTGAATGCACTTCTGATAATAAACCTGTTACTAGTGGTATCCTACAGAGTTCAGTGTCAGGACTACTCTGGTTTGGTATATAGTTCTCTGAAGTGAAAGCCAACATTGAGGACCTCTGTCTCATCAAGATCGCTGATGACTGTAAGCTGGGAGCAATCACTGAATCCCCAAATAATGTTGACATCCTACAAACAGACCTAAAAATGACAAATGACTGGTGCCAAAACCATGGTCTGAGACTAAATGCTAAAAAATGCATAATCATACCCTTCAGTAAATCAAATATCCTTGCAAATTATAATATTGATAGCACAGCCCTAAAAGTAGACTCAGTAGTGAGGGACCTAGGAACACAGATAGCAACCTAAACTTTGACCACCGGGTAGCTACAGTAATGTGGAAATCCTTCTGTATCACTCAATTTATAAGTAAAGGCATGACATCAGAATCAAAGGAAGTCATTGTGCCATTGTACTTCAGCCCTCATTAGGCCCATAATCAAGTACAATGTTCTCTTTTGCATGTACCTAACCAGGCACTTACACCAGCTGGAGTGGCCCTAGAGATTTCTCACTAAAAAATACAAAGTGTAAGACACATGTCTTATACAGACTGACTAAAGGTGCTGTCCCTTTACTCCATCTCATATAATTTATTGAGAGATGACTTATGCCTGATCTGCAAGGCATTCTCTGATCCATCCTTAAAGAAAATGTTACATATTTGCAAAAAAATTGTGCAAGAGTTACTCGTACCATGGAACTACACCGTATATGTGACTCTAACAGAACATGCTGGAGAAACCGATTCATACCCCAAAAACTACCTTATCTATGGAAAAAACTACCCATCTTCGTAAAACAAAGCCCATCCCTCACTCTTTTCAAGAAGAATTTTGATAAATGGATGAGGAACTGTAAATTCACTTCTGAGGTTCTGCCATGTCCCTTATGGACAGAGGCTGTCTGTAAAATGACTCAGGGCTCCAACACCTAAAGACCCACTACCCTGATACTACCCCATCCCATATCTGGGGAATTAAAATATAATATTGTCATATTCTGGGTATTATTGGCTGGGCTTCTAAAGGCTGTTATGCTATTAGCCTAGTAATTACCTGTGAAACTATGTAATTGTATCAGGTGGGAAGGACTGTTTACACCTATTGCTGTAGCATCACCCACTTACAGACACCTATTCCTTGATGAATAGTGGTATTGAAAATAATAGCTGTGGACTGTGAGACTCAAGTTATGGGCACACTGAAGCCACTAGTAAGGAAATAATTTGAAACTCTATACAAAGAAATTAATCTTTAGCATTATGAGTATTCAAATTCTAGGGGAATCCTTTGGAACTCTATAGAAAGAAGTTCATAGTTAGCATTATGTGTCTTTGAATTCTATCTGTAGAGTTCTTTATTCATGATCAACACATACTCAAGCAAGCACCAAGAAAACTCACCAAAAGTTGGGCTTCCTTTACATAAAAAACATTTCTCAATCACTACTTTAGGAATTTGTTTAGCAACACCTTATCTTCTCCCTTCACTTTTCTATGCAGCAACCATCCTGACTAACCTTCACTCCACCTTAAAAAATAAACTAGAGGTATGCTACGCCAACCAAACCATTCACACCACTGCCTAGTACTGAAGCATGTACACTGGCTTGATTTACCTTACCTACTCCAAACTGCTTAGTGCCAACACAATAACACACAAACCTGATACCTGCACATTACTATAAAATATCCTCAAACACAGCTTCCCTTCTAGGAATCTCCGTTCACAGAACAAATATCTCCTGACCAGGATCAAGTCTCATAACAGTGTAGGCAACTCACTTTACTCAACCTATGTTGCTAAGCACTGGAACTCCACCCTATCCACCCTAAAACAAGCCAACATTACCACACTTTTTATACACAACCTGAAACAGCACCTATCTTCCTAATGGTTATGCTCCTGCTCCTATCCTGACTAAACCCATCTTTCTGTTTCTCTTCCATTAGCAATCTCTATATCAATCACCCTGACTCTTATACCTTTCTTATCTATGTCTCTTTCTCCTTCATCCCAACTACTGCTCCTCCAACTAACCTATGTCCTTAACCCTCTCCTACTAATACCCCATCCTTACCCACCTCATCATCTTACCTATCTATTGTTATCTCAGTCTCTCCACTTTCAGAACTTTTTCTACTTATGTTTTTCTTGATTATTTCTGCTTATGCCCATCCTCTTCCTCTATTTTCTGTTCTTCCTCTAGTGATATCCTACCTCATTAATGTCCATATACATATACAGAACCTATGTGCAATATCATTGAGCTTGTATCTCCAGCTATTACATGTCTTTGACTTACGTAAAATAATATATTCTGCATATGGTGATTTGACTGTGGAGAAGATCAAATGTATTGTCCTGTTTGACCAGCCTTGAGGAATGTTTATTTTTGAACTAAATCAAGACCCTCCACCTTTAGTACCTGTCTGTGTAGTAGCTGGTCTAAATGTGTGAAAGGCAATATAATCTTGCACAGCTGGTGTGCTCTCTGTGACCTTAAACCATATTTCAGTGACTGCATAGATGTCAGCATTCTCTAGGGTAAAGAGAACGTCTAGGGAGTAGAGCTTTTTGTTTAGTTTCCTAGCATTGAGCAGTAATACCTTTAGATTTTCTCTATTTTTAGTTAGCATTGCCTTAAAAAGTTACTATGGGGAAAGACAATGTTTCAGATAATATTCAAAAGCCTAGAGGGGAGCAGTGCAGACCATCCTTGGCAAAGCATCTCCTTCCATGCTGACAAATATTGCATCCCCCTTACAGCCAATTATTAAAGTCAAGCATATTTTATTCATATTGTGGCATCATCCTTTGAGAAGGTAAAATGCTGCTCAATGCTTGGCTCATGCCAACCTGAGATATATATTCTGAGAGCTCCATGATGTCTCTCTTCAAATAGTCTATGGACGTACATCTCAGGTCATTTACACCCACATGGACTATGACTGAGTCATGCTGGTATTTGTGGTCTAATGACCTGAGTGTGCACTTAATGTGGTGGATCCTTGCCCCTGATAAGCAACTGACTGTGACTTTTTCCTTACTCAGCCTGGTGAGAGGGACATTAGTTTGTTTCATGATGGAGTCTCCAATGACTAGAATGTTGGATTGTGTGGTGGTTTGCCTTATGAGCTTGGAAGTAGAGGCTCCATGAGATGTGGCTGTCTGTGTTGATGTGAGTGTTGTTTTGAAATAGTGCATTTGGGGCTGCTGAGGGTATTTGTTATGTGTAGTTCATCTAGGAGGTCTTTGGGGTTTAGGAAGGTTACATTTAAGTGCTTATGCAGGTCTATATGTCTGCTTTGAATTGTGTGTGAAGAGTGCAGCATGTGTACTACCGACAACCTTATTGACATTAGGAGTACTTTTATGTGACAGCTTTGCATCTGGTGACACTGTGTAAATTCACCTCTCACATACCATATAAGTTTGTTTGAGAATTAGCTGGTTGTCAGTAAACATGAGGCAATTTCTACATTGCTTCAGGATGCCCATATCCACCAAGCTGGTAACAGAGATAGTGGTAAAGTTTCTATCCATGGCAATATACCCTTTTTTATTGATTAGGCAGTTGGAGTAAGAATATAAAGCAATGTCATGAGTATCCAGTTTGCAACTCTGGGGACAGTGCTTGTCACTGCAAACTAGTTGTTCTGTGTGCAACTAGGTATTGGTAAAATTTCAATCATGCTCTTACAAGAAAAATGTCACTCAAAGTGTTTATGTCTATACAGGGTACTGCCAAACACTTGAGGGGAAACTAATATGTAGACCCTAAAAATGTAAGAATGCAGTATTTAGGCAAATATTCTGAATTTAAAAACACGTACTTACTGAAAACAAAGAATTAGCTTGTCAAGAATGATGAAAAGAGGGGACTCATGTTAATGGCTACTATTAACCCTGGTCTCACCACAGATTCACTCTGCTGAGATACAATGCTCCTTTACTTCTTCTCTCACCAGAAGCAAAACATTAGCACCAATCCCAAGATGAGAAGTAGGCCACAGCCTGTTTAGTGATCCACAGCCTTGTCCCATATTATGTAAGGGTCTGTATGCTTCTTGTAGCCTTTTCCTGTTCAGGCCCTCAGTTGTGTCTTCAGTGAATTTTATCCACCATGTTATTTTAGGGCATGTGGATATTAGACTTGTACAGCCATTTCAGGTAGAAGAATTTAAAGGTTTAATAGGTCAAAGAGGAATCTGATTGAAAGGAGAATATAAATGGCCAGGCATTTTAGCAATCTTGAATAAACAGTAAAAGTTATAGACATGATTGTTTTGTAGCCAATGAGATGTGTAGTTTTAAGCATGATTAGTAAATGTCTGGTTGTGCAGATAGCATGCTTGCATACATATAAAACCCTAACAAGGAAATCATTTTTGGAAAAAGTAAAATTAGTTGTACTTGTTCCTGTAAAGAGCATTTAAATTGGAGATTTTATGAATGAATTTAGGAAAGAAGCAATATAAACCTGTACTTGATAAACAGAGATCATTACATGCACACATAAGATAACTTTGATAACTTTGTTTAGGTAAAGAATGGACATTAAACATACAAAAAGGCTTGTTTAGATTAGGGATTGACTATGCGTTGTATTCAGGTTGTTTTAAGAACTGAGCAGTAGAGATGTGACTATCTCTGACCATGTAGCAGTATATTATGAGTTTAAAGAAAATACAAGAATCATTTGTTGGGGAAAAAGAATAAAGAGAGTAAGTGTATACTTGCCTTTTCAAGATTATTTTTTGAAAAAGTAGCACTTATATGGATGGAACCATTGAAATTAAGGCAGTTATGTAACATCAGGAATGGTGGATAGCCTAGACAGAGAAGTAGAATATATTAAATATGCAGTATAGTAAGTGGATAGAGTAGAGGTACAAGGAAGAGTAAAAGATATTGACAAGATGTGTTACATAAATCTGTAGGTATTGAAATAAACAAGGCAAAAGAAGCTACAGAAGAAACTACACAAAAAGAGCATGAAGAAAGTGAAATATTTTATGGAGACAAAATTTTAGAGTACAAGTTATAAACGCAGATGTAAATCCTTTCAGGTGAAGGTGAAGACAAAGGGAGTATAATCAGTGATCTGCTAACAAAAGGATAAGTACTGTTGGGTATGGACTAGTCAAAATGGTATTTTGAATACGATCCAGAAATATACTGCTGATACGAATAGAGGTAGGAAGGACTTTAACCAAAGATTGGACAAGTGGATTGTTCAGCTATTAACAAACTTAATTTGATGGATAGTGACATTTCTATGGCATATTTGGATGAGACAGTTTGTAAGATTAGTCTAGATTATATATCCAGTTTAAAAGAGATTGGGTATGAATGCAACAAACATATGATGCTTAATAAGAAACCAGTCCAATTACTGATATTAAACGAGTGGTATAATACTGGTAAGGTAGACTCGGATGACTTATTACCAGTTATTAAATATATTAGGACAAAGGGGGTATAAGTCTGACTTCAATAACTGGGAGGTTGATAGCACTATGTCAGATTGATTACAAACTTTTAATGAAAATACTGCTATTATGTGTCACAAAGGTGGTACATTCTTTGTTGTAGGAAAGTATTTATGGATCAAAAAATGGAGGTTTTAAGACATTTGTGGATAGTAGTAAGATAAATAATACATACCATACAAATAAAAATGATATCAAGATATTAATTTGGGACATTATGAATGTTTTTGATAATATGGATCATGAAAAAAATGAGGGATATTATCAAACAGTACTGTTTTGGGAGTAGGTTTATTTCTTTTTTGCAACAAATCTACAGGAATACAAGAATAATGCCACTTGCTAATGGTTATTTTCTTACTCCAGTAAAGGTGGGTAAAAGTTTAAAAAGGTCTATTAAGCAGCATTTTGTTTGCTTTTTATGACTGAATGGGGTAAATACATAGGTAAATGAGGGTATCAAGGGTGGAAGAAGGGCATTTTGAGATGATTTTTGGATTCCATAAACAGATACTGGTAGGTACATAGTCAGTCCTGAAGGATCATAGTCAAATGGGGCCCTGCACAGGGTAATGGACCAGCACCCTCCCCAACCATTCCAGTGTCCCATTACTTAGCTGTCTTTCCCCGGTTACCATAAACAGAGTTCAGACTCATCAGTGTGCATATCATTTTCTGCCTTTAACAATGATTAAAGAGATTTAGATTTAATTTAATGCATTTCAAATTTTATGGCAAATACTGGCGGCCGTTTGCTAAAACAATAATCTCACATTGAAATCAGACTTAGCATTAGCAACAGTAAACTGCTCTTCACTTGAAACTCATATTCATTGAAAATGTGCTGAATCTCACATTAGGTAAATATTACGCAATCAGTCTGAATGTTATTATAAGCCTAGACCAATAACCCGTGGTTGGAATCAAACTCTCTATATTTGTTCTATGAGGTAAAGCATTTAAGTATTATGCTCTCAGTGGCAAATTATGTGTTCCTTGGCCATGGGCTATTTTCAAATTATCAGTTTCTTGCATATATTTTCAGGACCATGCATAAATGCATGTGTTCTTTGATTTATCTTCCTAATTATTTTAAATTATATTTCTTGTTTAATACAGCAACATTTCTTAGAGTGCATGTTAAATTTGTAATTTTGAACATTTCTCCAGTAAGCAATGAAACAATATGTATGAACCAATTATGATAAAAAATATCTATCAGAATACTTCAACAATAAAAGGCCACTCAAACAGTTGCCATTATAATCCACCAATATCCATACTCAAAAATTATGGCCACTTAACTGACCTTGTACAAAACAAATATCTGATAGTGATAAAACTACCCACAGTAAGGAATTCCAATTCGCTTTACACAAATGTACACTAATCCAGCAAATACAGTCCAATAACCTTTTAACTTAATCAGTTCAGCAGGGAAAGTCATTTGTATCCACAGATATTCAACAAATCCAGCAATTATAGCTACATTGTTGATTGCATCCTTTTCATATATCTATGTCAAAAAATATATAGAAGGGGTGGAGCCTAAATGGCAAACAGATAAGCAGCATTTTTAGCTCCACAAAACAGTATTAGAAAACAGGGAAAACATTATTTTCATTAACCAGAAATAGAAAAAAAATATTAAGGAACATAAGAACTACAACTCTACCAAATTTCAATAAATAATATTGAGTTTTTCCTGTCAAAATAATCTGGAGAACAGCACAGCTGTTTGGTAATGGCCTGTTTAAAGAATTCTCACTCAGAAACCACTCTGAATAAGGAGATACAACTGATGTCTTCCACATTACATGAACTGTCATTGAAAATGGATAGATTCACTGATAATTTGGAAAGACTCAAGGAAAACTGCCAAAAGCAAAGAGATGTACTAAAAGAAATACTGCAGCAACAACAAAGTAAATTACTTGATATGGAGACATCACTAAATTACATAGATGGAAGACTCAAAGAAGAGGAAAATCAGACAGAATTCTTACTTCACCAAAATAACTGGCTACTTAATAAAGTGGATGATTTAGAGAATAAGAAGAGGAGAACTAATATAAGAATATTTGGCCTTCCAGAAAAAACTGAGGGAGAAGACATCATCACCATTTTGAATTCCTGGCTTCTTGAAGTGCTTGATTTAAAAGAGGGATTATCAAATGGAATAGAAAGAGCTCACAGAGCCATAGGAAAATCTATACCCTCTTCACCTAATGCACCACCAAGATCAATTGTTAAGTTCCTGTCCTTCTTGGATAAAGAGCTAATTTTAAAAACAGCCTGGAGAAAAAGTCCCATAACATATAAATAGAGTCAGATCAGATTTGACAATGATTATTCTGCAAAAGTGTTAGAAACAAGGAAAAAAACTTGGCCATTAGTGAAACTTCTCAAACAAAATAAAATAAAAGTGCAGATGGTATATCCTGCTAGAATCAGAATTTTCTATTCAAATGACTTGAGAACCTTTAACAACTTTGAAGAAGCTTCTACCGTCATCAAAAATAATAACATCATCACAATTCCTGAAGAAATGGACTGGACTGTTTCCACCAACTTGAAAAGATCTCCAGAAAAAAATACTTGGTCTAAGGAAAAAGAAACAAAGAACTGATTCTAAAACTACACAATCTTCTAAATCTCTCAAAGAATCAACAATTTATTTATTTATTGACATTTGTTAACCGGGTTTGTCCATCTGGGCTTGTGGCCCATTTTCAATGGGGACCCGAAGAGAAAAGCTCCAGTAATACATTTTAAACAAGTACAATTTTAAACAATATTGATATAATAGCAGTTATAGCAAAAATATTCACATATGTTGGGTTACATGCATAAAGTTAAAGTTGCATTAAAAGAAGCTAAGTAACAATGTTAGATTGATATAGCTCAATAGGTCAACAATAAAAATGTTTTGTTTGTATAAAATTATGCAAATGCATAGCAGACACATTGGAGAGAGAGGTGAAATCTGGTACTAAGTATGGTCTTTTTGAGGATACAAACATATAGACTTCTGGACTTTACCTCAAAATGTATATATTTTATCTATTATATTGCCTGTTATACTCTGAGACATTTATACTTTTTCTTAAACTTATACTTTATGCAACATACTCATCACAAGTCTAGTGGTTGTGTCTGATAATGTTAAATGGTTTTATAACTTAGAGTGACTTCTAAAATATAGTTACATCTCATTCATAGGCAGTGAGGAAAACCAGATTTAAATGATATCTTTCACTTTAGTATAATTAGTTATATGTAAAGGAAGAACAGAGACAACATATACACAAATGTTTTTTCTCATCTCCCTTTTTATTAATAGTATATTTAGTTCACCTCATTGTTGCATAATAGGAATTGAAAAATTATAATCATAGTTTCTGTGGCTTACTGACTTCACTACACTTCAAATTCCCATTTTAAAAGTAACATAGATATCAATATTTTTAAATCAGGAAAAACAGTTAGTCACTATAAACAGAGTTCAGTTACTGGGTTCTGACGATGCTGTTATTCGAAACATTCTTGTGCACTAGTTAGAGCTTCCCTTATCTGCTATGAAAGATTTAAGGTGGAAATAGTCAGTTAAGGGATCTCCTGCTTGTCTGTTGTTAAGGTAGCGCTTGTAGTGTGATATAAATTGCACAAGCAGTATATTTTAAGCTCATTTAACATGGTCTTTGGATTATTAAAATCTACAAACCTTGACTTCTTTTAAATAAATAAAAAGAGTAGGCATGAAATCAATGACAAAGTAGTTGTTTTTCATTTAGGTAACACAAAAAAGAAGAAGTTACAGCAACATTGAATAACATCCAGTTGAAAAGGTAATCAAAGCATTACAGACTACATTGTTACATTTGAAGTAAACATAGTCCTTTCTTATGTCTGAATTATTCCTACCCAGGCTGTAAGATACACTATGCTATGGTGATTCAGTAAAATGACATGTCTGATAGTTTTGTAAGCATCTGTTACAGCATTGCAAGTGTAAATAGGAAGCTATGTGTGTGAGATGCATACAGCTGCAGTTGTGACATACTTTTGTGCACATAATAAGTAAAATTAAGACAGATTTTAGACATATTATACTGAATACTTCATTAACCAGGTAACAGAAATCATCTAATTTCAGAAGCCACAAAGGGACTTATTACATTGTACTTATAACTCCTGCTTATTTGAATATAAAGTGCCCATTGCTTTATTATATAACATAGTAAACCCTGTACTGTGCAGTGTTATTTTCCTCTGCTCACACTGCCTAGACATGTTCAGTTGAATTGATTAAGTAGTAACCAAATAAATAGTCAATACAGTAGATAGTAAATTACTGATTTCTCTCCTCACCTTTTAGTGCTTTCTAATCTTTGGTAAGTGGGGTTCAACTTTCAGTAAAGTGACAAAGATGCTGGTAATTAGCCAAAATTCTTACATCAACATGCAAGTAGTTGTTTAACTGCACTACTAAATTGTGTGGGCATGTGTACTTATTTTCTATGATGAACAGTTGATTTATTCCCAGCAAAACTTTAAGCCATGGTTCTATAACTCATAAAATTGGCATCTCAGACAGTCTTGTGAGAGCCTGTTGATGTTTTGTGGGAGTTGCCTTGATGACTGGGAAGTACTGGGAAACCTATAGTAAAATGCATATAAATTAGCATAATAAAGTAGTTTAGATGTCATTCATTCTACCAAGAATTGTTTGAATTACACATTTACAGACATAGGTTCCTAAGAAACGCAAATCCTAAATGATATTCTGTATGCTACACATCTGGCTAAGGCAGAGATTTATAACATAAACTACCTTTAATCTTTCAGACATTAGTTGCATAACTGACTATTATGCAGCTGATATTTTTACTGAATATTGACAACCGTTTAAATAATAAGGTTATCAGTTTCTTAGTGAGATAGTTGGTAAAATGAGTTCACCTTGGAATTTCATCTTTATTCCTTTAAAGTAAAGGGCCCATGAGAAAATGTCTTCATGGTCTGCTTTTGCTACTGCTTCAAGTAGTAAAATAAGACAGATTTGTAAATTGTAATTCTTGATGAGAAATTCAAGTAGAACACTGATTAAATAGATATGAGATAGAGAGATTTCTTAAGGCACTGTTCAGCTTAATAGGTTTTGTATTTTTTAGAGTGTCATTACTTTTAACAATTTAATAACAAAGAAGAGAGTCTGCCTACTCTTGTATCTTGCTGCATGACACAGTCTTTGATAAACACTCTATTATAAAGGTTCTAAGGAACTGTGACTGTGCAGAACAGCTTCAGTAATGCTCTGTCTTGACTAGTATTTTGTTCAATATTCTGTGATGATATTCTCATAATATGAATTGATATTATAACTATGCATTAGTATTAAGAAGTTTATAAATTGCTCACTCACATGGCCACTTATCAAAGGAAATTGCTTCTGTTTCATCATCAATGAGTGATCACTATGGTCTAATGTGGTCTTTCTTCATTTTGTCTTTTAATTTGTCACAACTACATTCATGGCTGGACATAAAATAAACTGAATCTGGTTATACTTTCATTTGTCTCTAATTGAAAGCATGTGAGTGATACGTAGAGATTTATGATATGTATTGTTCACTCAAACATATTTACATTATCATCTCTAACACAACTCTAAGGGTTCATTCTATGGACTACATAGTTTTTGTAGTATGATTCAAGTGTTCTGAATATACATGTCCATATTTATCATCACTTATTGATACATTTCTAAATCTACTTCACTCAGTTATAATATATTTTTAGTATGTAGGAGGGTGTTTATCTGACATAACCATTAGTATATTGGTCATATCAGAATATTGGGGACTATTAATACATATATATACTACTCTCAGGCTAAAGAGAACTAATGTTAAGCAACATTTACTGTGTTATAAATGAGATTTTACTTTATGAATGTTTAAGTAGTGCATGATAGGATGATTATATTCGGAAAAAGAAGTCTAATCTGATCTAAAATTAAATTGTATTACCAAATCAATGCTCATTTACATACATTATGTTAAGTTATGATTAATAGATATATAGGGAAAATAATAACTAATATTGTTAAATCTCCAAGATAAGAGAAAATGTATACTGGAGCTCGAAAGGGGTTAGTTTTTTTTTCTTTCTTTTTTCATGAGGGAAGTTATGGTAGGCAATCTGTTAGATTTCTTCTCATCTAGCAGATTGGAAGTGTATTTCACTTCATGTATATTAGAGGGTTTACAAAAATATTTATATACTTGTCGTTATACAAGTAATTTTGGCATTTTTATGTTTTATTTTTTATTGGCCTGAACTAAAATCTATTTTAATTTATTTGATCAAAATTAAAATATTGACTACAATGAGAATTATTAATAAAGTAGTTACACATTTTACATTTGGTATCGTATCACAAAATATAATACAAAACAAATATGATGTAAAGTTAAATACTGAGAATGGACTTGACTATTTTATCCTTAAACACTAATGGTTTAAACAATCCAAGGAAAAGATCTAATTTATTAAGATATATGAAATTAAATAAAGTACAAGTAGTATTTCTTCAAGAGACTCACTTCAAAACAAATTATACATTTAGCTGGAATCCTAATGAATATATGATCTTATCTCACTCTTCATATAAGAAAATGACTAGAGGAACTTTAATTTTATGGAAAAAAATGTCACTATGCCTCAAATCATTTACAAATATGAAGATAAAGAAGGACTCCTAGTCATAGTAATAGTAAAATATAACAATAGACTCTGGACATTAGTAAATATATATTGGTTTCCAGGTATTGGGGTTGAGACAACAAGAAAACACATGGATCTAATAACTAGAGTATATAAAGGAAATTTGATTTTGGGAGGTGACTTTAATTGTATATTGGATAAATCAGAGACCACAAGCAAAATAATTTTACGTGTAAGTTCTATAGGAAAGCTACTTAAGAAATGGGAAGAAAGTTTAAATTTAATTGATACATTTAGTTATAAGGAGAACAATTCATTATTATTTTCACACCAAGACCACAAATTTGGGACACATACAAGAATTGATAAAATCTTTAAATCTCAAGAGCTAAATTCAAAAATAATAAAATTTTCCAACCTTGTCCCTTTTCAGACCATAATTCATTAATTCTCAAAATATATACAGATTATAAGAAATACATTTTTATGTCAAGAATTCCAGCTTACATTACAAAATTAAAACAATTTAAACATTGGTTAGGTTCAGAAGTGCAATTCTTTTTATCATACCACCAGCAGCAACTACACCATTTTTAGGAAAAAACTGAGAAGTATAACCTACACAATTTGCCAAAGCACCATTTCCCAGTGTGGTGATGTACAGCCCAACCCAGGACCAGCCCCCCTCAGCTCCAGCAAACCTAGCAAATCTCTTATGCTATCAACCATAAATCTCCAAAGCCTTAGGAAAAAGATACCTAAACTCCATGCCTGGATTTCTAAGTACAACCCAGATATTATAGCAGCTACTGAAACCTGGTTGAAATCATATATAAAAGACACTGAATTTCTTCCCCCAAGCTACTCATGCCTGAGAGTCGATCCACCCAACAAGAGAGGAGGAGGAGTAGCAATACTTTTCCCTAGCAATTACACATTAATCCCCTACTCAAAACCAGCACCCAACTTCTCCCCAGCCGAAATACTAATCTCTATATTAAAACTTAACAACCATAAAAACATTTGCATAATTGCTCTTTATATTCACCCAGGAAACAACATACCAATATTAGAAAACATACTTACCTGGACTTCCCAAAATATAGATAATGAAACCATCATTCTAGGTGATGTAAATATCGACTGGCTAGATATAGGCCACAACAACCCCTCAAAAAACATAAATCTTTACAACTTCTCCCAACTAATTCAAGACATCACTAGACCTCACAAAAATTACAACTGGGGCTCCACAATAGACTGGATATTAGTATCCCACCCTTTCAATGTCATCAGTGCAGGCATACTACCTAATACCATTAGCGACCACCACCCAGCATATAAAATATGCAAAACTACTCCAACCACAGGCCAACACCAATACAAATCTACCAGAAATTTTACTAAGTTCCAATCATCCATATTTAATGAAACCTTAGCTAAAGTAAACTGGAAACCTCTCAAATCCCTACCACTTAATGAGGCTGTTGATTTTTTTAACTCAGCATTTCTAGACATCCTATATA
This sequence comes from Protopterus annectens, assembly GCF_019279795.1. Taxonomy (NCBI): domain Eukaryota; kingdom Metazoa; phylum Chordata; order Ceratodontiformes; family Protopteridae; genus Protopterus; species Protopterus annectens. The sequence goes on along the minus strand of NC_056731.1, from coordinate 1,407,175,370 downwards.
GGCAAGCACCCACCTGCCAAAAATGAATAAAACATAACCATGCATGCTGGCTTTCAAAATCCACCAAAGAAGTAATGTCCACAAGGGATAAAATCTGGAAATCATGGCAGAAAAACAAAGACCCCCTCAACTGTACTACATTACAAGCAACTCCGTAACCAGGCAAAACATCTAATAACCACTGATAAAAAAGACCACTACTTCCACCTACAAAGCCAGCATAAAAATAATCCCCAAAAATTCTGGTCTTCCATCAGCCAAGTATTACACCCAGGCTCTCAAAGCAATCCATCCCCTGACCCACAAAAAACTCCCACTGAACTTGTTACCCTCTTCAATTCCTACTTTCTTGACACCATAGCTAACCTAACCACCACCTTTCCTACAGTTAACAGCACCACCACCAAGACAGCTGATGACCAAGTCATCCCAGAAAACAAGTCTACCCTTAACCCTAACCTAAAATTTTCCCCCCATACCCACCAGCACAATAAAAACACTTTTACTTAAGCTAAAAGCCTGTACTCTGGCCCCTGACAATCTACCCCCACACATCCTGCAGCTAGCAGCAAACTCTATAGCTTATGCCATCAGCATACTCATTAACAGATCAATTAAATAATCCTTTGTCCCAGACATCTGGAAAAAAGCATTCATTCTTCCCTTACACAAAGGTGGCACCAACACAGACAACACAAACTTTCGACCCAAAGCAATTCTCTCACCCCTCTCTAAAATACTGGGAAAATGCATCCATGCCCAACTCCTCAACCACCTGCATGAAAATTAAATTTTATCTCCCACTCAGCATGGTTTCAGACAAGGACACAGCACCACTACCGCCCTGATATCCTTCTTTGATACAGTTAACCGGGCACAGGATTCTGGTAAAATAATTGCTTCACTTTTCCTTGACCTCTCCAAAGCTTTTGATACCATTTCCCACACTATTCTACTCTCTAAACTATCCACCCTCCACATTTCTCCCCCTACCCTACAATGGTACAACAGCTATCTCTCCAATAGGCAGCAATCCACCAAATGGCAACAGTCTTACTCTCCCTTCCTCAGTACATCCACGGGGGTACCCCAAGGCTCCATACTTGGTCCTCTCTTATTTAGCATCTTTATTAACAACTTTCACACCACTCTCCCACAATGCTCAGTAATCCAGTATGCTGATGACTCTACAATAAAATGCCCTGCAAATTCCAGCTCTGAACTCCAGCAAATTACCCAGAATGCCCTCACATCTACTGAATCTTGGATGCTTAACAATCATCTTGCCCTAAATCCAAAAAAACTAAACTAGTAATTTTTACTCCAAGGAAAACCACTCCATTTGATAAAAAACTCTTCACTATACATGCCCAAGACAATACCACTATAGAAGTTGTCCCACAAACTAAATTACTAGGCATTATTATAGATGAAAACCTTAATTTTGACCTACACATAAACAATAACATCAAAAAAACACACCAATAGCTTGGTATGCTCTACAGGCACCAACACTTTTTTAGCCTCTCTATTAGACAAACCCTTGCAACTACCTTTTTATTACCCTCTCTCCTTTATGGTGCCCCTCTCCTCACTAATATCCAAAATTATACAAAATCCAAACTTGCTATGTGTTACAACAGAATAGCAAAATTTGCCACCAAGGCCACATTCTCATCCCACCATTGTAAGTCACTGAAACAATTAGGGTGGCTGGAACTCCCCCACCATCTCTCATTCACCCAACTAACTACTGTGCACAAAATAATCTACAGACCCACAGACTGTCCTTCTCTCTCAACTCTACTTGCCAAATACCATTCCAGCAGGCATCTAAGATCTGAAAATCATCTACTTCTAAAAGTAGATAAGCCCACCTTATCTGCTGTCAACTCCTCTATGCCTTCACCGTCACCAAACTATGGAACTCACTTCCGCCTTATATAAGAAACACAGGCAGCACCACCACCTTCAAACAAATGCTGAAAAATCATCTCAACTCTTCCTGGCTATGTTCCTGCTCTACAACCTAACCTCTTCACTCTCCTTATATGATTACTAAACTCCTATGTCTTTTGCTACTAGTGACTGATGATATTTTCTCCATATTTATTTTTATCTTCACTAGTTGATTCTGGTACAATAATACTGATTTCTGTTTATACCAATCTGATTGAATGCATTGAATTCTGCTTTAATGTATATTTTCTGTATATATTGCTGTAATCAAACAAACTAGATTCCTGCTTTTATGTATATGTTCTGTATATGTTACTATATTTACTATCTGTAACACTGTTTCTGCTTCTGTACTAATTAATGTTTATATTTTTTCTGTATCTCGTTGAGCTTTTCTCCCCTGGCCTCCACTGAAAATGGGCTCTTGTAGGCCCAGTGGACTTATCCCAATAAACAAATGCAATAAATAAATAAATAAATATAAACTACACTAATCTTTGGGATACCTTGAAAGCCTATCTAAATGGAAACATTATTTCATGGTATAAAAACAAGCTAAAAGAATGAAATCAGAATTATGTAACATTCAAAAACAAATTACAGATCTCACTATTAATTCATCTACTTACACACAAAATAATCATAAAAAAGCATTGGAAGACTTAAACAAAAGATATAATGAAATCCTAACTCACAAAACTAGTGTAGCTGTAGAAAGGTTAAAACTTAGTTCCTATGCAGTATCACCCAAACATATGCATAATTTAGCAATAAGATTAAAACAAATTTGACTGAAAATAATATTACAAGTATTATACATGAAGGAAGGAAAAAAAAAAAAAGGTTTCAGATATAAATAATATACTAGATGCACTTAAACATTATTTCTCTGACAATTATAATGATACTTTACATATAACTAATACATCAAACTTAGACCTAAAATTAGTAAAGGTAAAGGTGATACCAGAAAAGTTAAAGTTAGAAATTCAAAAACAAATATCTCTAAAAGAAATTACTCAAAAAATCAAGTAAAGTAAAAGTAATAAAATGCCGGGAATTGATGGAATAATTAATGAATTGTATATTTCCATCTTTAGTAATATCATTGTTTTACAAAACTTTGAATGAAATTCTAGCACAAAATACAACTCCAATTTCATGGAGATACTCCTTAATTACACTCATTATAAAAGACAACAAAGATCCTTTACAGTGTAAATCTTATAGACCAATATCTTTACTTAACAATGATTATAAAATCTTCATGTCAATAATAGTATAATTAAAAAATCATTGACACACATAATAATACTGCGATGGTGGTGCTGCGGTAGTGTTGTCGCCTCACAGTAAGACATTGTCCCATTCGATTCTCAGCTAGTCTTCTGTGTGGAGGCATGCATGAATGGGCCGTGCCTTCATTGAAGTTTGTGCGTCAGGGCTGGTAACCCGGTACGTAAAAATCCACTACCAAACATTAGCGGAACGGAGTTCCACTGTGGCAACACCTAATCGGGAAAAGCCGAAAGACACAAACAAATTGACACACATAATAAATGAGGATTAAACAGGATTCATTTATAAAAGACACACACATGACAATATACAAAGAATTCTAACACTCATAGATTTTCTAAACAGAAATAACCAAGAAGCTCTAATAGTAGCTTTGGATATAGAAAAAGCCTTTGATTCGTTGAGCTGGGATTTTCTTTTTAAGGCTTTAGAATTGTTTAAATTTCCTACTAATATTATTATGCTAATAAAGAATATTTATAAAAAACAATTTGGCTTATGTAAAACTTGAGCCATTTACCTTGAAGGCTATTAAAATACACAAAGGTACAAAGTAGGGATGTCAGATGTCTCCCATCCTGTTTGCCTTAGGAATTGAATTATTTGCCTCATTAGTACACCACAACTCTAATATGTCAGGCATAGATGTATATGGTCAACTCAATTAAAAAATTATGCTATTTGCTGATGATGTTTTACTCGTGTTATCTGTCTTGGAGAAATCAGTACAAAACTAGATGAAATAGTGAAAAGGATTTATCATATTTCCGGCCTTATATTTAACAAGGGAAAATCTAATTATATGCATTTGAATAAAAAGAGAGAATTTACCTTAACTACAAATTGTGTGATAGGAAAACAAGTTCCCATAATAAAATATTTAGGAATAACACTATGTGATAATTTGGAATCTCCGTTAGCCACAAATTATAGCAACATAATTAATAAAATAAAAATGTTAATAGTAAGCTGGAATAAAATATTCTTGAGATTTGAAGACAGATTACAAATAATAAAAATGACAATGCTTCCAAAAATTAATTACATTGCACAAGCTATTACTATAGTACCTAACAAGAAAATCTTGAAATAAATAAATACAATTCAATTAAACTTTCTTTGGTATCCAAAAAGAAATAGAATAGCCTTTACACATCATGTTAGATCTTGGGAAATGGGTGGAATTAAACTTCCAGATCTAGAATCATACATAAAAGCTTCCATATTAAGAACTATCATTAATTGGATAGATCCTAATTATTCTTCAACATGGAAAGCATTGTGCACTATTATTTTTCTAAATGAAAATAAAATAATTAAAAATTGTATATTAAGTGAACAAAATAATAAGATGTGGTACATACTGACTGTTAATATTCAATATAATATAACAAAACCAACAAATTATATAAATAATATTTATAATTTATTCAGAAGATTTATATATATATATATATATATATATATATATATATATATATATATATATATATACTAACACGGATATTAAGATTTGACTAGACTTAACAATACCCTTTAGCTCTACAAAGAATGTCTTTAATAGAATTCATAATGTTATTTTCACTAGATGGGAGGGGAAAACTTCACTTGTTGGCAACATTGTATAGAGAGTCAAGTAGTATTAGACATTCAACAAATTCAGAATAAATATGACATTCCATCAGCAGATTGGTTGATACTACAAAGCATATTATCATATGTTTAGGATCTTAATAATAAATTATTAATTCTCCTTATAAAACCAGTCCAAATTTCATAAGTTTAATATCCGAAGTTATTTGTGACAATTATAATTGGACAAATCTAATTTCAAAATTATACAAAATATTGATAACATATAAAACTAACCCTAATGCAAGATATTGGAATTTCATAGCAAAATGATATCACACTAATCTATCAATTGAGAGTAAAACAAATCTTTTGTGTTCTGTTAACTTAACATTTAATTTACAAGTATGGAAAATATTTACATGGAAATATATTCACAGGGGATTTATTACATCTGATAAACTAGCCAGATTCAATTCACTTGATAAATCCATTTGTTGGAGATGTTTTTTAAACTGTAAAGCTGATTGGTTTCATATATTTTTTGATTGTATTAATATAAAAAAATTCTGGGAAGAAATGATTATTTTTCTCCAAGCTATATTCACAGATACCTTTATTTTAACCAAATATTTAGTCCTCTTAAAATGTTAATGATACTATTGGAATGAATAAAAAAGATCTATACCTACTTTGGTCAATACTAGCTGTAGCAAGGAAATGTATAACTAGAAAGTGGAAGTCTTCTCAAGAACCTACTCTGGAAGAATTCTTGAGATTGATGGAAGAAACAGCAACATTAGAAATCAAGATGAAGGAATCGAGAATTTCACTTAAAACATGGACAAACAATCCTTGGGAAAATGCTAACTCTTATTGAGACATTAAAAATGAACCCTAAATAAGTAATGTGTAAATTTATACTTTGTTAATTGAATATTATAAAATGTTGTTACTAATTTCATATATTTTATTAATTTTTTCCCTACTTTGTTCAGGTCAATTGTACATAGTGTATATAAAGGTTTATAATACTTGTTTATAGATGATTGTCTTCTTAAACATTATATTATTTGGAAAATAAAAAATTATTTGAAAAAAAAAATATATATATATATATATATATATATATATATATATATATATATATATATATATAGCAATAATAAAGACCAAAATCACATTTCAGACTTATTTCATGCAAACACAAAGTAACCAAAGTATCCAACTTAATTGACACACACACACACACACACACACACACACACACACACACACACACACACACACACACACACACACACACACACACACACACCACATACACACACAGGTACACTAGTCCTCCAAAGCCAAGACTGTTTAAAAATGACCACATGAAAATAGCATAAGGCACTTTCATCCAGAGAGCCCCTCCAACCCTATCAACAGTTATATGTCCTTTGTTGAATGTATATACCCTTTATTGTTATGAAGAAACAAATTACATGTACTTTATTAGTATCCTACCATAAGATCCAGACATGTGTAGCACATTCTAAATAGAAGAGCATTTATGAGAGCATAAGAAATATTAATCACTTAACCACACGTGCTGTAATAATCTCTGCAGATGTAAAAATCATCTGAATAATTCAACATTATAGAGAAACGTTACTTATGCAGTGGGTGCTTATGGCAAGCAACCTTTAATTTCAGTACTTCATTGAAAATGCAGTGCCCACTGCCCTTGAACAACAGAATGGTGCAGCAATTAACATTGTTACCTCACAGTAAGAGGTTCTCTGATTTGATTCTTGTTGGCAGTACCTTCTGCGTGGAATTTGCACGTCATCCCTGTGTTTGCATAGGTTTCCTCTGGGTGCTCCAGTTTCCTCTCACATTCCAAAGCCATGCATCTGGAGTGTTTCTCCCCAGGCTTCTGGTGAAAATGGGCTCTGTCCCAGTCAGACTTTTCTGGTAAATACTTGTTAAATAAAATAAAAATAAATTGCCTTTGGTGCATTAAAAATGTTGTTCATTTCCTGAACTATATCAGCTGTGCAATAGAAAATGACTGGCAAACAATGACAACTTGTTAACAGTCACTAATTAATTGAAGGTGGAAAGATTCAAACCCTGCACCCTTGCAACAGGAAGCAGCTCATCAACAAGTCAGATATCTGTCTAACTGCCAAAATAACAGTTTTTAATGAAATGTAGAAATCAAGTCTTGTATAAAAGACTATCGGTAATTCTTAACAATGATTACATATATAATGGATACTGAAGATCAAACGGTTCTGATCCTCACTTCAAATAATGCAGACTTTATGACTTGACAAATGTCAACCTCCTTTGAAGATGCTGGAGGCTGTAAAGCAGGTACTGCAAAAATATATTACTAAAATGCAACAAGAATACTAATTAGCAGCTCAAACCACTCCAAAAGCAGCTCTAACACTTAGAATAATAAAAATAGACCAAGTAAAAATGTAGAAAACTGTTTTATTAAAAAAAAAAAACAATAAAAGTCTCTAGCACCTCGGCTATGCAAGCCTTTACACAGTCACTGTAAATTAGTAATAATCAGTTATTAGCTGTTTATGGTGTTTAGACTACTAATTAGTAGCTGTCTATGGTTCGTATGGCTGGGAGATCTGATAAAGTTCTGTTTGATAAAAAATGATCAAATGAAGAGGCTTTTGAAAGCTAAAACATTAGTTATGGATTAAACACTTTATTATTCACTATATTTTGGATGCTTTCTCTTTCTGTATTTATTTTGTCTGTAACTGTTATTTTTTCTGTATATATTGTATAGCAGTTTTATGATGCATATGGCTCAATCTAGTTTGAAATAATAAGATTTTGTAGGACAGGACTGCGAGTGGTAGGTGTGGAGGACGCTATGATGGAGGACAATGAGAAGTTCTCTGTTCAAACATAAGCTGGATGCATAGCTGAGTAACCACACATTTACCCCCAGTTTATCACCACTGTCTCTCATAGCTAAGGGAAACATGTAAATACCCCAACATATCCTTCTTCATCTCATCCATTGGTTGTTTGTATGCACAATACAAGATGTAAGGCTAGGCTTTATAACAGCCTCCCAAATCAATAGCCCAATAAGTATCTATGAATCAATGCACATAAGCATCATGGCTCTGTGAGATGAGGTTCGGACAATGGGTTAGATTGCATCACAGTGTATTGTGTTACCAGCAGCTGCTTTCTACCACGCAAAGTGTTTTTGCTCCTATTTTAACATACTTTCTGCTGATATCACTGTTCATCTTTATAATGCTAAAGAAAGGAGAAGAACACATTACATCCACAGTTGGACTGTGGCTATGTCTGTTGCTGTGTGAGTCTGGTCCTGTAAATAATGTAGGTACAGATGGCTAGTACATATTTTGTATGGGAGCACTGAAACATGAACATTGCTGAGAGGCATAGTTTGCATAGCTGCTCCTTCCATGAGTACTGAAGCTGCAATTTATAGAGGGGCTTTGCCCCAGTCATGTAAGCATGTTTACAAAATAACTAAAAGATTAAGCAACCATTGTTTAATATTTCCAGTCCTACTCCACTGGGTTCTTTGTTTATAAGTAACAGTGCTTTTATTGTTGAAAATCATTTATTGTTATAGTTTTCCAACGTATTTCATTCCATGTGATTGTTTTCAGAATAACATTCATGTTGCTCATAAGATTCATATTAGAACTGCATAATATCATTCATGACAATGTAATTTTTTCCTGTTACTGTCATAAAAGGTCTGTTAAATGTGCCACTGAGTTGTTTACATCATATATTTAATATACAACTGTGATGGTGGTGCTGCAGCAGCATTGTCGCCTCACAGTAAGACGTTGTCCCGTTCGATTCTCAGCTAGAGTGTCTTCTGTGTGGAAACATGTGTGAATGGGCATACCTTCATTGAAGGTTGTGCGTCAGAGCTGGCAACTCAGCACGTAAAAATCTACTGCCAATCATTAGCGGACCAGAGTTCCGCTGTGGCGACTCCTAACCGGGAAAAAGCCAAAAGACACAACAACAACAACTTACTACGTGACTATTATGAAGATACCTACATAGTTTGGCAAAAGCTCACAAAGGTATTCTAAAAGCAGAATCTGCTGTAGACCTAAAACCTGACTTTGAAGTTCTCTATAGTTTCTTTAATGGATAAACAATAAAACATATGCAAACAAAGCTCTAAGACACATAAACATTTAGGCAGACAAGATTTATTAAATGTTATGACTTGCTCTGGATAAAAGTTGTTTGGGTATTGTCATAATGTCAGGCTAAGAAGTGGGTCAGTAATTTTCTTCACGACAAAGTAATTAATGTGTAGAACTTAGAAACTTATAAATTTAACTATTGCCTATTTGCCCAAGATTCATGTCTTCCTCTTAGATAGAAAATAACTATACTGTTATGAATGGAATTATTTTTATCTGATCAGCTCATCACTTCATTGCAAATATGAGTTTCAGTTTCATGAATTAGCAGGTTAGTTAGACAGATCAAAGTTTACAGATCCTCTAACACCCAATATGAAACGTGTGACTACTTTTGGTCAAAATAAATTAGAAAGGGGAATAATAATTGCAATACAAAGGATACTTAACTAGTTTTACATACTCATGTAAGAATTGTTATTGTCAATCATAGACTCTTTTATTGTGCTTGCAGATATTCACTACAGCATATGGTGCAGAAAACGTTTAGGAAACTCTAGATGGGCCTCATACCTTCAAAGACACCATACAATATTAAAGCAGATCAAACAGCAGTTCTATGTGCTTCAAATCAGATGATGATGATGGAAGAATAATCTAGTAATCTGTAAAATGTTTGTTGCTTGAAAACAAAGAATCCAGTATTAATTGAAAACAGTTTATGAAATGGCTAATGTTAAAATTTGCTATCCTAGCACATGCACCTTTGTGGTGCTTATAAAGCACAAAATTGCAATGCTTTTCAAAGACGTCTTCATATATTTTTTTTCCAAAGAGAAAGCCTTAGAAAAGGTAATAATTTTGTATTTATAATAATTAAGAAAAGGAAATAAAATTTAAATAGTTAAAATGCCGCCTTAAAGGAGCTTAGGAAGCCAACAGCAACCTTACATATGCCCCGTTTACTGGCGGAATGATGTGTCAGGTGACAATTTACTGTTGTCATTCCTACAGGACTATTATTCATTATCAACACTCATAAAAATAATAGTAAGGTAGTTTTCTTATGAGGCAAGCATGACTCATGTTAAAGCTTCTAACAAGGTATACCTAACTTTGGTGTAATACATGGTAAAGCCAGATACATATACATATCTATCTAGGTATCTATATATCTATAGATAGATATTTATATGAGTATATTAAAATTGAGTGAAGCTGCTAAATGTCGATGTCTCTAACAGAGACAAAAACAACACTGACACATCACAATGAATGCATGTCTGTATGTGTGCACTGAGAGAGCGAGAGAGAGAGACGCAGGGAAGGATCCTGGTAACTGCAACAACTCCTACAAACTCAGGTGATTTCTAGGAATGAAGTAAAATTTACTATGGTTATATCATACTTCAGGTAAAAGATTGCTAACCTAATGTGTTGGCATTATCCTTTGGTACTGATTCTTAGATTACGTTTATTTCTTTGTTTTGCCCTACTGAATTTCAAAACAAAAATGTCAATTGTCAATGTTGTAAAATATAACAGAGGCTATGGGCTTCAGAAATGGTAGAATTCTAGAATAAATATAACTTGTATGAAGTATATTTAATGTAGATATAGTCTTTTATAGTAGAAAAGCAGTTTTCAGAAAAGCACGGCCAGGGATCCTTCAATTAGTAATGCAGCTGAATACATATCAATTTGCTTTTCTACATCTCATCCATGCATAAAGTAAGTCTTAAAAAAATGATTGCCTTTTCTGTATATTGTACATGCACATATTGTACATGCACATACAAAGAAAATGGCATTGTTATGGTCAATAAGCATAGTATGGCTTACATGAAGTACTGCTACATGTCTAATTCTACAGCATCTGTTACTAAAATGTAATACCAATTTGCCAAAAGCATCAATATCAGATTATTCCAAATAATGGCACACACTGCGTCAACAAAGCAATCACTGGTTTTTACTTCTAGAATTCTTGTCATTATTCAGTGTAAAGAATATGCAAAAGACCTCTGAAATGACCATGCACTATTTCTGAAAATAAGAGTGTGAATATATTGCAGTGAATAATATTGGTTCAGTGTACAAATAGAATTATCACGAATTTCCAGGAGAAATGCATCACAAATGAGTGCTGAATGAGCAGTGTGCTAATTCTGCCCCCTAGTGCAGATATAAGGAAAATCACAACATTTATGAATATTTTTCCAGCCAAAGCTCTTACATGTTAGGAGTTTGTACTGTTTAATTATATATTTACTAGACTAGATGCATACTTCTCAACTGTCCAGATTTTCACAGAATGTCCAGATTTTTGCCTTATATTTTTTGGCCTGGTCCTCATAAAATGTGTGGTTTTCTGGCAGATCACTAGAATGATCTAAGAACTGAATTCACCAAATAGTGACATACATTTGAGTTTCAGACTAAATCCTTCTGAAAATGTATGTTAACACAAACTCTGTTACACTAGCAGTTTTCTGAGTTTGTAAGAGTAATATTTAAAATCTGTCCCTAGATTTAGGCCTTCATACCAACATTTTGTTAGGCTTTGTCCAGATTTCTTGCACTAAGAGGTTGAAAGGTATAAATAGATGTAGTTAGTTTATCTAAAATGCCTAATGTGAAATAAGAAACACGTGAAATAGAAATTAATGGCAGTTATACTGTTTACCTTCTTATTTAATGGCCATTTTATTTGGAACAATTAGTGAATGGAATAGGCACTCCAGTAATTATACAAGCAATTAAGATGCATAAAAAGAAAAAAGTACATCAAGAGAATATCAGGCTACCCATTGTGCTCCTGAAGTTTTTATTTATTTATTTATTTTTTATTATTATTTTTTATCTCTCTCTGTCTCTTACTTTTTTTTACAAGCAACAGAACAGCTAAAAATTGCTTGCAGGCAAAGCAATTAAATATTATTTTCATTACACCAATCTATTCTATTTAATTCATTCAGTGTGACCTGCTGAAGGAATCAAAGGTCAGAGTATTTAAAACAAGTGCATCAGTCAGCAGTGTCACCCTACCCCCTCACGAAGAAGCCAGTGAACATAATCGAGAGTGGCTGTTCATGTGCAGATGAAGCGATTCAGCATGTCCTCTGGAAGATGTTGGAATACACAGGACCAGAAGATGGCAATGTTGCTTCATATGTTGCAAATGACCCACAGGCACAAAAACAGACTGTTAAACAGGGATTGCTTTATTCTGTGAATCTGGTCTACAATAAAAAAAGACACATACAATTGAAGAGGCCACCTACAACCTAATACCATTCCTTTTGTTGTTGCACAAACTTGGGAACCTAACTGTGCTACTTGCTGAGAATCAAATTAAAATTAAATGGTTAAAAATGGAGTTTGCATACTTAAGCTTTCTTTCAGTCTGAGGAATTTAATGAAGCCATGAACTCTTTTCACTGCTCTGTCTCACAGAAAGACAAGATCAGAACATGATGAGTTTCCTAGAGAATTTCCATATTCATAAAGGGTTTTCTTTAAAAAGATTTTGAATTGATAAATTCAATCTTAGTGGTTTGTGTGTGTGTGTGTGTGTGTGTGTGTGTGTGTGTGTGTGTGTGTGTGTGTGTGTGTGTGTGTGTGTGTGTGTGTGTGTGTGTGTGTGTGTGTGTGTGTGTGCGTGTGTGCGTGTGTGTGTATACCTACAACTAAACCAAATTTAAAAGGCATTAATTTAGTTTGACAATGAAATTCACAAAATCAGTACTGAGAAGGTTAACCATTGTGGTGCTGCTTGGCAACCTTTGTTAAACATCTGCATATGTAACAGGAAGTATGGCATCCCTTTTGACATAAGTGCCTCATTTATATCTGCCACTTATGTCACTGAACCTAATTGGAAGGGGTAAAATAAGAGAAAGTGGGCATCAGCAGAGTAACCTGCATTTGCACAAGTTTGACAACCATGCCTCTGAAGATGTCATGGAAACCAGTGAACCATTTTGTATTTTGCAAAGAAATCAGTAATGAAGTTAAAGTTAAGCAGCTACAGAATTTTGCAATAACTCTAAGCTTCTTAAGTCAGCATTTTACTTAAAAAGAACATTCAGTTTTGTTTACTGGCATGATTTGCAAGTATCCCTTTGTTAGTCTAATATGGTTAAAATGTTTGCCTTCCCCTCCCTCTGTAGTAATCTCATAACTGCAAATTAATTATACTGAGTAGAACTTACACAGAAGCAAGCTACAGAACATGAAGCACAGCTAAATCGGTACTCATTAAAATTAAGGAGTTTACACTGTCTCAAAAGTATAACCTATTGTAGTGTGTGTGTGTGTGTGTGTGTGTGTGTGTGTGTGTGTGTGTGTGTGTGTGTGTGTGTGTGTGTGTGTGTGTGTATGTGTGTGGATATCACTATTAATTACACATTGAGAATTGATCAATACTCATTTAATCAAATTATATCATAGTTAGCTATGATCAAGACTTGATTTCTTTGAATTACTACAAGTAGAAAACAAACTTCTCCTTTTGGGGTAAGGAAAAAAGACCACTGATTTGATGACATACTCTGTCTGCATAGTGATACTGTTATGGAAACAGTGTTTAATACCCTAATGTCTAGAGTTGGGTTTAGGGGCCCTCACTTACTCATATATGTTATCAGTAACCCTAACCCTACCTAAAACCCATTAGGCTACTAAATACACTTTCTCTGACAGTACCACTAAACAAGACACACACACACACACACACACACACACACACACACACACACACACACACACACACACACACACACACACACACACACACACACACACACTTCACACATAGCAGCACTTAAGCACAACAGTAAAGCTCTATTCCTAGCCCTTATTCTAACGGGTCTATATTATATCCTCGAACGCTTAAAAAAGCGAACGCTGATTGCTCTAACTTATTTTCGCGAAACTGCAAAATATCAAAGCAGCAGAAACTCAAATTTTTTCCTAGGGAAAGAATTTGGTTGTCCGTTTCTGTTACTTCTGTATTTTCAGTGTTATGGTGGAAAGTTACCGGTCGGATTCAGGTAAGTGTGCGATTGTGTGGATGTGAGTGTTAGGGTGATTTAGGTGAGTTAGGGTTAGGGGCTCAGTGTGTGGTGTGTGATTAGTGGACATGTTAGAGGGGGATTTAGGTGAGTTAGGGTTAGGGAGCGGGTGAGGTGAGTGTGCAATAGTGACGGACCTTAGGGTTAGGGTCTGGGTTAAGGTAAGTGGGTAGTTAGTGGTGTGGGCATAGTTTAGTGTAGGGTTAGGTATCAGATTTTAGGTGTATGTGTGTGGATTTCTGTTTGTTTGGTGTGCTTGTGTTGTGTGTATGTGTTTTGGATCAGCAATTTTTTTCCCTGGGAAAAAAATCGCTGATCTGACAGTTCGAGATTGTAAGATTTTGCTTAAATTAGGTCGATCAATCAGCGTTCGCTTTTTTAAGCGTTCGATGATATAATATAGACCCTATTCTAACATAACACATGATGTCTCACATAAACAACATTATGCAGTTCTAATGTGAATGTATTTTATGAGCAACACAAATGTTAATATTGAAAAGAGTCATATGGAATGAAATTGGTTGTAAAGCTATAGCAATAAATTATTTCTCAACAATAAAAGCACTGCTAGTATTCATACACATAGTACTCTGTGGAATTGGACTGGAAATTAAACAATGGATATTTAATTTGCAAGTGATTCCTAAACATGGCAACACAACTGTGTCAAGCTCCTTTTATGCAGTTTAGCCCTACTACTCACTTAAGGAAGAGCTATGCAAATCATACCCCTCTACAATGTTCAGGTTTCAATGATCTGGTAAAAAATGTATGCCAGTTGGCTGTACCTGCATTATTTACAAGACCAAAGCAGCATAGCAACAGCTGCAGTTTGGATAAAATCTGTATGAATGCTATAGCATTATAAAGTTGGTCAATAACACATCAGCAGAATTTATACTGGAATAGGGATAGAAAAAATTTGTTTGGTAGAAAACAGCTGCTGGTAGCAGAATACTCTGTGAAGCAATCTAACTTACTGCCACAACCATACCACCCACAGCCATGATACTTAGGTTCATAGATACTTACTAGTATTGATCTGCGAGGCTCTTAAGACGCCTGGCCTTACATTCCCATAGTAACTTAGCCCTTATATTTTGCATACAAATAACCAAAAGACAGGCCGAACAAAGATATGTTGGGATGTTTCCATATTTCCACTGGCTATGAGAGGCAGTAGTAGTAAATCAGGGGGGAATTTGTGGTTCCAAGCCATTCACTCAAATTACATTTTAATATAAAACTTCTCATTGTCCTCCATCATACTGTCCTTCACTCCCACCACTCACAATCCTGCAGAATCTTATTATTTCAAACCAGATTGACCTGTAAAAATAACCATTACAGCCAAAATAATCAGAGAAAGAGATAACATCCAAAATATAGAACATAATGAAGTTTAGCCTTCTCATCTTATTTGCCCAACCAATTGTCACGCTGCCAGCCCAGCTATATGGAATTTTGTAAATAATTCTGTCATTTCTGAATATTGATATGATTTATACAGAACTGTATGTTATATACCGAGCTTCAAAAAAGTAACCACAGCATACCCTGCCGGAACATAACAGATTAACTTGCAAAACTTAAGAGTAATTGATTTTGTTACTTTATAGCTGGGCCATAAACAAAAGATGTTATTTCAAAGTTTCGGTTTAGTAGCAGGCACAATGTCTAGAACTACAAGTTGTTCTATTGTCTTGAAAGAAAAGTAATTACTAGGTTTAAAATGTAAAGTGTTTTATTGTTTTATGACTTCCAAGATCTGGAAAACATCTGAGAGAGATGTATTTTTAACACAGAGATGTTAAAATTCTATTAGTTTCTGTTTTAGTCTGGGAACTGAAGCCAGATGACAAAAAGTGATGTAATCCAAGCTAACCCATATTAATTTAACAACTCTCTCAGAGACAGACTGGGCATTTTGTATTTTGTCTTGAACCTAGCAAGAATATCCACTCATCAGCACAACACGTGTACTGCCTTGCTCTGTAAGTAAGACTGAGGGCATAGTATCTCTTTTAGATATAGATAGAAATATAATAAAGATGAGTTTAGATGTTTTCTGTATTTATTTGAGACTGTCCAACAATGTTGTTTTAAAATATTTCCCGTGATTTTTAACTCTGAAGTTACTGTCTTGATGTACTGAGTATTGTCTTTTCCTTTTATTATTAATTATTAAATATATTTAAACCTATCGTTGTGGCTTATATTTGTGAGACATATTTAAGCTCTTAGAGTACTGGCATATGTATTTGGTGACACTGTACAGGTCACTCCTAATAGGCTGGTGCTTGGTCAAAACTGCCATTTGGATTAATAGCAACATTACACAGTAGGATTGGGTACCCTTTGTAAGGCTGATAAGGGCAGCTGGTGGCAATTGGAACTACCTTACAGTTTGGGCAAAAGGGGGCATAGCTAGTAAACCTGTTCCAGCCTTTCCCAAATGTGTGTGTGTGTGCGTGTGTGTGTGTGTGTGTGTGTGTGTGTGTGTGTGTGTGTGTGCGTGTGTGTGTGTGTGTGTGTGTGTGTGTGTGTGTGTGTGTGTGTGTGTGTGTGTGTGTGTGTGTGTGTGTGTGTGTGTGTGTGTGCACGCGCACCATTTGACTGTTCCCTCATCCAAGAAATGTGGCATTCTACAAGCCAATCTGATAGTCCCCTGCCATTAATAAACTCTCCAACAGAAGGAAGAAACTGTTGCAGAAAAAGGTGAAGTCCTAAGTCTGGAAAAACTCCCTTATTAGCCTCAACAAAAATTTGACATCCCTCATCAAAACCTCTAAAGCCAGCTATGAAGGCAGAATTGTGGCAGACACTAAAAACAACCACAAAGCCTTCTACAGTTATATCAAGTATCTCCATGGCAATACCCAGGTTTGCTCAAAGTTACTACACAATGATACTGAGCCAACAGATATTGCCAACATACTGGCTGACAGATTCAGTGCCAACTTTACCCCTCTCTCCCCCACTAAAGGACCAGTCACAATACGGGAGGAATGCCAGGCACACAGTATTACTGCAGCACAGGTTAAAGCTGCATTATCCAAGGCCAAGAATACAGCTTCCATGGGACCCAACAATATCCCTGGTTGTGTTCTACATGAACTACAAAGTGAACTGGCACTGTATCTGCGTGCCCTGTTCAATCACAGCCTCACCTCAGGCTTTGGCCTTACTGAATGGTGCACTGCTTCAGTAATCCCTCTCCATAAAGGGGGAATGACTACAAACCCTGTGAATTATTGCCCCATTAGCCTGATGAGTCTGATATGTAAGGCTATGGAGCACATCATCATGGACCTAATTAACAAGGATATAGGGAATCTCCAAACTCTAGATCTCACACAATTTGGTTTTGTGAAAGGTAGATCATGCCCGCTCAACCTGGTTGACTTCTTTGAGTCAGTCACCAGAGCTGTTGATGAGGGCAAGGCAGTTCGTACAGCCTACCTCAATCTGGCCAAGGCCTTTGATACCATTTCCTATTCATGAGTTATTGATAAACTCACCAAACTAGGCATCAGCCCCTATATCACTAGGTGGGTTGCAAATTGGCTCACAGATAGAACCCACAGTGTGAAAATAGCAGTCTCCAATTCAGACTGCTGACCAGTCACAAGTTGGGTCCCACAGGGATCGGTCCTGGGTCCTCTCCTGTTTGGCATTTACTTCTCAGTAGTCCAGGCCAAAATAGAGGGACTCTGGCTGACCATGTTTGCAGATGACTGCAAGCTGGGAATCATTATTAACTACCAAGTGATGTAGATATCCTACAGAAAGGCCTCACTGAGACCAATGACTGGTGTCAAAACCATGGCCTTAAGCTCAGTGCCAAAAAAATGTGTGGTCATCCCCTTTGGGAAAAACTCAGTTCCCACTAATTACCACAGTGATGGTAGCCCACTGAACACTGAAGATGTTATAAGAGATCTGGGGACACAGATTGACAGCAACCTCTCCTTCAAAAACCACATTGTCACTGTGGTCAGAAAGTCCTTCTATGTGGCACATCTCATTACCAAGGGGTTTGCATCCAGGAAGAAAGAAGTCATCATCTCGCTCTACTGTTCCCTAATTAGGCCAATCTTCGAGTATAATGCCCCATTTGGTATGTACCTCACTAGACACATGCAACAGCTGGAAAGGCCACAAAAACACCTCACAAAGAGGATCCTAGGCCTTAAGCACATGTCCTACATGGACATACTCAACTAATTCCAGCTATTCTCTGTCTCATATTGTCTACTAAGAAGGAATCTCTGCTTGACTTACAAAGCCATGTCTTTCCCAGCTCTGTTAGAAATGCTACATCTAAAGAAATCCAAATCCCTCCACACCACACGCTCCAGAGACCTCAGCCTCATTACCACATTCAGCAGAATGCTGAAGGGACAGGTTCATAACCCAGAGACTGCCCATGCTATAGAATAGACTTCCCATACATATCAAGCAGAGCACCTCAATGGCCCTTTTCAAGAGAAATCTTTATGAGTGGATGGGAAATAGAAAGTTCACCCTGGGGATCATTCCAGTGGCTCTACCTGATAGAGGTACTGGGAACTATTGTCAGGTGGCACAATGCCAGGGCACTTCTAAGGGCTAGGCTTGTAAAGGCTCCAGGGCCATTAGCCAAGTATACACCTATGAACCTATGAACCTGATGCCATGAAGGGCATTTGAAGAATGGAGGACTCACCAAACAAAACATGGGTAGTCCATGGATTATCAGAAAAATATGCAGTTTTTATTTCCTGATAAAACAGAATGCAGTGGTTCAGGCCTTTTCATGCAAAGCCAAGTGAACAAAAATAACATTCTAAATAAAAGGAAAAATCATACAGAGTACTTTTTTCAACTTTCCCAGAGCCACTATAAAGAAGGCAACAGTTTCTTCCAAAACAGTGCAATAATTCACTTTTCCTTGGGAGGAAGCAGGAGTTGCAGTCCATAGAATACATATGTTCTCCTTTAGAGTCTTTTCCCTCTGGATTCCTTCATAGGAAGATGTCACTGTCTCCTCAGAATACTCCACAGTGATCCATCCTTATGAAATGCATTCTAGGCAGGTCTATATTAGATCTTCAAATGCTTAGGTTGTTGAACGCCGAAACGTCAACACCTAAACGTCGAAATCTAACAAACGCAACAGGCCAATTACATGAATTTTTTCCCATGGAAAAAATTTGCGTGGCCAACAAAACAAACAAAAAAAAAACTTTAAAACCTTAATCTAATAAATGACATGCCAATTACGTGAATTTTTTCCCAGGGAAAAAAATTCCCGTAATTGGCCTGTCGCGTTTATTAGACTTTGACGTTTAAGTGTCAACTTTTCGGCATTCGACAACCTAAGCATTTGAAGATTCAATATAAACACATTCTAGGCAACTATTCCCCCTCAATAAGTGGCTGGCTTTTCTGTTTTTGTCTTTTATACACCAGTTAATTACAAAATTAATTCTATTAGCTGAACTATGCTGCAGTCTTCCCTGTCTAATTCAAAAAGGTGTCTGATTACTTAATAACAGTTCTATGTACAGCTTGTATATAAACTATTTGCATCCATATTAAAATAACATTTACATTTGCACTAGTTACATTTATACTAGTTAAACACAATATTTGCATTATTTCATATCAGTTTCAGACACCATTCTGGCAAGAACTACCTTGCTAGTTACAACAACATACTCAGAGTTTTAAATCCTATTTCAGGCCTATTTGATGGACTGTGAGATGTAACTAGGCCTACTGCATTATGATGGGTCATGCATGGACTGTGGTGCAACATGAACTTAAAAGACTGCAAGGACATTTCCCTAATGTTTATTCAGCCACAGCAGTGGGACATAGTCTGTAAACTGTGTAAATTCTTGGATGAGAAGGCAGCACTTTAATGTCAATAATGTCTGTTTGATTGTCACTCAACTATTAACTCAAAAATCATATGGCATGTCCTTCCACATAAAAGGTTTATAATAACACTACTCTTAGGCCTATCACTGAATCTTCTGTATATACCCCAAAAGGTGTACTGAAATCTGAATAGGCTAAAACTGGCTCTGAACTTCATATTTTCTTCTACTGATTAAAAGTAGTGTCTGGCTGTAGTGTCCACTTCATCTTAAGGGCCATCTTTTCTTTGATTATAACTATAAGGAGGCAGGATATTGCTCCAAACAGGGGAACACATTTCCGGTAGTACTTAACCAACCCGAAGAATGTCTTTGCTTGTTTCTTGGTGGCAGGAAAGACCAGTTTTTCATCATTATATATTTTTTTCTTTCTTGGGCCTAGCAATCCCCTTGTCAACAACAGTACATAATTAGTTTACCTCTGCCGTGCATATCTTCCTCTTGGAAATACTGGCAGTTACCCCAACTTGTCTTAGAGAGTCTAGCACAGCCTGTGCCCTAGCTAAATTGGAGTCCCAACCCTATGTCTGTATTATTACACCATTTAGATAACTGCCAACATATCTGACAAAAGGTTTTAGGACTCTGTCCATTAATCTTTGGAAGAACACTGTTGGGGACCATATAACCCTTAAAGGAGGAACAGTATACTGAAATGGGCTGTGACAACCCACCACTGGACCAGTAATCAAGAAGCCTCAATCCTCACCACTGGCAACAGTGGGGAATGTACACTGGAAGGATAACAGGTACTCAAACAGTATTTCCAGATGCAGCTCTCGGCATTAAGAGCAATTTCCCTTTAGAGCACACAGAGCCCACAGACATTCCAGGGCTGGTTTCTCCCTCTTTCTCCAGACCTCCAATAAGACTCCCCACTGGCACAGCTATAGAGTTGAGATCTCAGCTGAGTGACCAAGTCAAGACCTGCCAGCACCATCTCTCTCCAATGAGTGCTTTGTATCCCTGCCTAAGTAGCTGACACACACACTCTTTGAGATTTGATTTACAAACATGCACACGCACACACACACACACACACACACACACACACACACACACACACACACACACACACACACACACACACACACACACACACACACACACACACACACCTGGGAGAGGCTGGCACAGGTTTACTAGCTATGCCCCCTGCTGCCCAGTCTATAAGGTAATTACCATTGCCATTAGTCAACTCCTCATCAGCTGCTTTACAGCCCTTAACAAAGAGTGTCCAATCTTACTGTGTAATATTAATATTAATACAAATGGTAGTTTGACGAAGAGCAAGGCTATTAGGATTGGCATATACAGTGTCACCAAATAAACATGCTCTCAAAACTTAAATATCTCTACACAGATCAGCCACAATGAAAGGTTTAAATATATTTAATAATAAATAATAAAAGAACAAGGCAATACTAAATATATATTCACAGTGACATCAGAATTCAAAATCACAGGAAATATTTAAAACAACATTGTAGGACAGTCTCAAATAAAGAAAGAAAAATATCTAAACTAAGCTTCACTATATTCCTGACTGTATCTAAGAGAATTACTATTCCCTAGTCACTTACTTATAGAGCAAGGCAGATGTGCGGTGAATGGGTCTTCTTGTTGCCAGGTCCAAGACAGAATACAGAATGCTCTGTCTCTCTCAGATACTTATCGGATTAATATCTCAAATATGCTGCAGGGGTAGCTTACAGAATGGCCTCATTTCTTGTCATCTGACTCTAATTCTCAGGTGAAACCCTCACTGCTGGAAGCTAGCAGTATTTAGCATCTACCTGTGAAAATACATAGAGTTCAGTTCTTTGGCAGATGCTGGAAGTCATAAAATAACTACATTCCTCCACATTTCAAGACTAGTAATTATTTCACCCTAAAGGCAATACAGAAAGCTTCTCAGCACAGATCCTGTGCTTCTAACTGCATTGAAAACTGAAAGATACCATCTTTTACTGCGTAGTCATAAAGTAATTTAATTTCAGTTATGTTTGAAGTTAACCTCCTGTATTCCAATGTCCACTGTTAAAATTTATACATTTAAGCAGTTACAATAGTGCATGTACATTTCTGTTCTCTTCCAGTAGGGCACACTGTGGTTACAGTTCAAGCACAAGCACTTTATAAAATGCTTTTTTAACACATATGTTTGTTCAAACCATTTTGATATACATGACATACAGTTCTAATACAGTTGTAACACAAGCATCTTATATACATCCTGTTGATGTTCACAAATGACATATAATTATTTACAAAATTTTAGATAGCGGTGCTGGCAGTATCTCCATTTGTCAGACTTCTACCCCCCCCCCCCAAAGATTCAAGCTAATTTTTCAAGTGACCCTTAAGAAATGTTGCTTGAGAGGGATGAGCCTACCTGGGAATGCATTACCCCATAACTTGTCTTGAGAGCCCATCTGCACAATCATTGCTAACCCCACTGTGGTGCTGCACTGTCATAGCATATGCCTGCAGCCCTAGGCTCTATCATAGTAACTTGGGATTTTTCTGGCTGGTTTTGCTGTGGCCATAGATCCTCCCTCAAACTTCTCCTGCCTCCTACTGCAAATACTTAGCACCAGGTCCTCCCTACCATGGAAAGATTTCATGGTGTTAAAATGGTACAGTTTGTGACCTTGCCTCCTGCCAATCAGTTCTACCAGGTACTTAACATCACTGACCTTCCTTACCAATTGGAAGGGTTCCCCTGTGATGCTCGTGCCCTGGCTCAGCAATCAAGGAGCCTCAGTCTTCACTACTGACACCAGTGAGAGGTGTCTCATATAGGAGGAAAGGATAACAAATTCACACATTAAAGTGCAATTTCCCTTACGAGCACACAGAGATCACAGTTAGTCTGGGGCTGATCGCTCCTTTGTTCTCCAGGTCCCCAATAAGACTCCCCACTGGCACCGTTATAGGGTCCAGATCTCAGCCTAGTGGGCAAGCTAAAACCTCCAGCACCCTCTCTGTCCAATCAGTGCTTCGTGTCTCTGGCCAAGTAGCTCTCACACACACACACACACACACACACACACACACACACACACACACACACACACACACACACACATATATACACACTTTGAGAATAGTTTATACAACCACACAGACATTCCTGAGGAAGGCTGGCACAGGTTCTCCAGCTGTGCTCCATTTTCCCAGACTATACGGTAGTACCAGCTGCCATCACCCACTAATATTTATCAGCCACTCAAAGGCCCTTAAAAGCGTGTCCAATTATTACTGTGCAATATTATTATCCAATTGGTAGTATAGCCCAGGGCTAAAGCTATTGGAGTGGCTTTGTACAATTTTACCAAAGGCATGCAAGTACTCTAAAGTGCTTAAATTATCTCTACAAAAACAGCCACAGTTGAAAGGGTTTAAAAATAGCCAATAACAAATAGTCAAAATACAAGACAATACTTTTTCTACACAGTGCTAGTCAAGAGTTCAGAGATCACAGATAAATGCTTAAAATAATTCAGTAGTAAAGTTCTGACATCACAGAAAAACACTTAGGCTAATATTTCTAGTTTCTAGCTATTTCTAAGAGAAAACACAAGTCTAAGCTAAACTTACATATAGCGCAAGACAGTGCTGGTGAGTTGGGTGGTCAAGACAAAAATGCTTAACGCTTTCTGATCCTCCCTGTTTTTAAAATCACATTCCTGGTTCACATTACATCATTCCTCACACTTCCCTGGGTTCCCAGGCTAATAGAAACTACATTTACATTATTCACCTCTGGGCAGAAACCAGAGCAATAAAGGACATTTATGTATGCAAATTCTGGCCATTAACTCTGGCCTTAAAACAATAGGCAGGATGCCTCACTCTAGACTTACTGTCTCCAAGTTTTTTAACATCAAAGGGTCACAATATGCTTTACTTGGTCAGTAGAGTGCACTGTCGTTATATGTTTTCCAGTTCCACATGGGACACTATTTTTACCATTTTAGACAACAAGCCTGTGGTTTACATTAATATTTATAGATGACAGAATTATCTCCAAAATTCTTTCTGGCTAGGCTGGCAGCCTTTATCTATCTTCAACCAATCTTCACATACCCCCCCCCCCTGGAGAACTCAAGCTAGTTTTTCAAGTGACCCTTGAGAAATGCTGCTTGAGGGAGTTAGGTCTATCTTAGTATACCTTACCCAGTTCCCTGTCTTGAGAGCCCATCTGGACTGGCATTGCTAATCCCACTGCGGTGCTGCACAGACATATCATATGCTTGAAAACCCAGGCTCCATCTTGGCAATGTGGCATTTTGCTGGCTGGCTCTGTTTAACCATGTTAGGAGGTTGTGATCTGTCATAACAGTGAATTTCCTTCGATACAGATAAGGCTGAAGTTTCTGCAGTGCCCACACTATGGCTAGACATTCCTTTTCTACAGCTGCATAGCATTCCTCCCTAGGTTGGAGCATATGACTGAGATAAATCACTGGGTGCTCTTCCCCCTCTGAAGAAATCTGGCTATGTGCAGCCCCCACCCCATGGTTTGAAGCATCCACCTGCACAATAAATTGCTGTAATCTGGACTGGCTAACACAGGGGGTCCTCCCAAAGCTTCTTTAAGCTTCTCAAATGCCTTCTCACATGCTGGAGTCCACACTACCTTATCTGGCCGTTCCTTCCATGTCAGGTCTGTGAGGGGAGCAGTTACGGTACTATAACTGGGGACGAGCATTCTGTAGTACCCTCCTCTCCCTAAAATGCCCTTACCTGCTTTTTTGTAACAGGTGCAGGCCATGGCTGAATGGCTTCCACTTTGGCAGGTTCTGGCCTTATCTTACCACTCCCCATCTATGTCCTAGGTAGGAGACCTCTGACATACCCACATGATATTTGCTCGGCTTAATGGTCAACTCTGACCTCTGTAGTCTGCCCAGCACCTCCCTGACACACTGAAGGTGCTCAGGCCAAGAATAGCTGTAGATGGCAATATCATCTAGGTAAGCAAGGGCAAACCCTCCTGCTCCTGCTAGGATATGATCTACCAACCTCTGGAAAATTGCTGGGGCATTCTTCATCCCAAAGGGCATCTTTGAACTCCTAAATGCCAAAAGGAGCCACAAAGGCTGACTTCTCTCTAGCACTTGGAGTCAAGGGCACCTGCCAGTAACCCTTGGTAAGATCAATGGTTGTAAGATACTTAGCCCCACCTAGCTGCCCTAGGGCCTTATCTGTCCTAGGCATGAGGTAAGCATCTGACTCTGTGTGACTATTTAATTTCCTGTCATCCACACAGAACCTGGTGCTGCCATCCTTCTTTGGCACCACTGGGGAGGCTCAGGGACTGTTGGACTCATGAATAACCCCTAGTTCCAACATTCCTGTAACTCCTGCCTCAGAGTCTGTTTGACTTTCTCAGTCACTCTATAAGAGACCTGCCTAATAGGCCTTTGGGGACCTGTATCCACCTGGTGCTGCCCCAGGTAGGTGCACCCTGGTTTCCCAGTGAACATTTCCCCAAATTCCTGCAACACTGCTTGGATTTCTTGAACCTGGGTAGGAGATAGCTGCTGGGACATTGCTACCCCTTCCACTGAGGTGTCAGCCCGAGTCTCACTGAGGAAATCAGTCCCAAGATCTCCCTCAGACTCCTGCAATCCGCTGCAAAGGCTCAGCACAAGGGCCTCCCTATCATGGTAAGGTTTCATCATGTTAACATGGTAAAATTTGTACCACCATGTAATTAACATCACTTACCTTTCTTACCACCTTGCAGGGTCCCTCCCAAGCTGCTTGCAGCTTGTTGTGTCTGACAGGAATGAGAACCATTACCTGATGCACCACAGCATACTCTCTAGCTCGAGCATTCCTGTCATACCACACCTTCTTCTGTTGTTGGGCTTCTGCTTGGTTCTCCTGGTTCAAGCCCATGAGTTCCCTGAGCCTTGTCCTGAGGTTTAGGACGTATGCCACATTAGACTCCTTGTGAGACTTGCACTCACCTTCCCAGTCATCTTGAATGAAATCTAGAGGTCCCCTCACCCTATACCCATACAACTCAAAGGGTGAAAAACCTGTGGATTCCTGGGGAACCTCTCTGTAAACAAACAACAGATGGGGCAAATATCTGTCCCACTCCCTCTTAAACTGATCTGCAAATGCCCGTAGCATGGACTTGAATGTAGAGTTTAACCTCTCAATAAGACCATTAGTCTGGGGATGGTAGGAGGTGGTCTTTTATGTGCTTCACCCCACAGGACTTCCACAGACAAGCCAGCAGGTCTGACATGAAATTGGCACCTCTGTCAGTCAGTATTTCTTTTGGGAAACCTACCCTGCTGAAAATATCTAACAAAGCATTTGACACCTTCTCTACCTCAATGGAGGACAAAGCACTGCCTCAGGGTATCATGTAGCATAATCCACTACCACTAGGATATACTTTTTCCCTGTGAAACCTAGGGTGCTCAGAGGACCCAAAATAAAGTGTATTGGTGCAAAGTAAACTATGAACCAAAGAAAAAAGCACTAAGAAACCATATATATTGTTTTTTAATATAATAAAAAATATTAAATCATCCAAAATGAACCATGTTAAGTGCTTTCATCATATTAAAATGACTTCATCAGAACAACTGCTCATAATTACAATCCACATTTAGTCTCCCAAAAGTCACTGCACATCAATTAATGCACTAATTAATCAATGTTGGAACATTTAAAGAACCACAGACTGAAAATTTGTTTATATCCAATAAAATTCTCCTAATATTCATGCACTTTTCATATTATGTTCACATATATTTTCACATACTTCATATTTATACAAAAAATTTTATCTAAACAAAACTATGCAAAAATGCATTCAGATTAAAAGTGTGTTAGTTTTGTGCATTGTTCAATTGAACAAACTCAACCTACATTAAATAAAAATGATATTCATTATCTGATTTGATTAGGCCTTTCCTTTAAAACTGAAAATATAGATATATGATCATTTAGTCCAGGATGGAAATTTGCAGCCAACCTAAGCTGCCACATTAATTACTATTTATATAGGTGATTTTTCCAACCTCCCCCTCACATCCAGGTTCACTATATCTACAATGGCAAATTTAAAGCCAGTATGTTCATTGCAAACCTGACTATGCCTATAGAGGGCATTGGTTTCCTTCTGATGTTTAATTTCATATAAATGCTCATATATTCTACATTTCAGGGCTCTCTCTGTTTTCCCAATATAAAATCCATCACAGGTGTTACATAATGTAATATAAAATATCTTGTTGGTATAACAGTTCCCTTTCATTAAATATATAAAACTACCAATTCTATTTTTTAAGGTTACCAAAGGTACCTGAAGGATGTACCCACAATAAGAACAATGCCCACAGGGTTTAGTATTACCTCTGTCATGTGTCCCATCTACTCTATTTTTTTTCCAAATTTAATTTAATGTTACTGCCAACCTTCATAGAAAAGATGGGTTTTCCCCCACCTTATTGTATACTTCATTGTTTACTTTAAATATGCCCCAAGTTTTATATAAGATCTGTTTGATCTGGTTAGACAGGGGACTGTGTTGAATAACACATGCTTGGTTATAGTTCCTATTTTCTGAATTCATAAGACTGTTCTGTTCCAAACTATTCCCTGTTTTGTCCATTCCATCAACAGTTTTATCCACCTTAGAACCAACTATAGTGCATGCACTACCCAATAGGGGTTTATATCTCTTCCCCCATTCACCAAAAACCTCCACAATAATGGGTTCAACAATATTAGATGGATACCCTCTCTCAAAGAACATATTTTTTTAAACTTCCAGCCCTTTTATTACATCTTCTCTCTCTGAGGTCATTCTAGCCACCCTAATTGCCTGACCTTTCACTATACTTGTTTTCTGTTTTTTAGGGTGGTGACTTAAATAATATAGGTAGGCATTACAAAATGTTGGTTTGCGGTATACATTAGATTTAAAACCTTGTTTAGTCTTAGAGATCTTCACATCCAAAAAAATGAGTCTTTAATTTATTAACATTATAAGTAAATTTCAGAAAGGATGTTGTTTGATTCAAATATTCCATGAATAGGGTAATGTCTTCTTCCTTCCCCTTCCACAAAATGAAAATATCATCCAAAAATTTCTGATATGTGAGTATATCAGCCCAAAATTTGCTATTAAACACACATTGTAGTTCCCAGCCAAATAGATCAAAATTGAAATATAAAGGGGCACAGGCCACTCCCATGGCAACACCCCTGATATGTTGGTAGTATTCGCTCTCAAAATATATGAAATTATTCTCTAAAACATGGGCCATAATTTCACAAATCAGCTGGAGTTGTCCATGGTCAAATGTAGAGCAAGTCTGTAAGATATCTTCAAAAAATTCCATCCCTTCAATCCTAGGTATACATGTGAATAGGTCCTGGATGTCTATGGTTAAAAAAATGACATAATCAGACCATAACTCAGGTTTTAGCTGTCCCAAAAAAACAATGAGTCTTTGAGGATATGTGGTATCCCTTCCAAGCTATGCCAATAAGTTCTATTCACAAAAACAGCTAAATTGTGGGTTTTAGACCCACTAGCCACCACAATAGGTCTAAATGGAGGAGATTGAATGAATTTTTGGTATACCAAAAAAGGCAGGAACCTTGGGATGTGTATTAACCAAGAAATTATGAGTTTCAAATGTAATTCTTTTTCTAGTAGATATTCTTCCAAATAGCCATCTATTCCTTGATAAGCTATGTTAATTTGTTTTTTTTTTAAACTTGCAGGTAGTTATTTTCATCAAATAACATACCCTGCATGATGTTAATATAATCCTCAGTGTTATAAAGAACTATGCCACCCCCTTTATCTGGACCCATGATCCTAAGGGTCTTATCAGCTTTTAATTCTTTTAATAATGTCCTTTCCTTTGGGTTCAGATTAAAATAAAACCTCTTCTCTTCCACCCATAAACCATAAATTTCCTCCTTAACCACTTTTTCATAAGTACTAATCAGCAGGTGTAAAGGGGGATTGTATGTACTACTTTTCTTTACCCCTCCGATGGAATCTGACATAGTCACAGGAAACATAACCTGAAAATTTAACTTCCTGGTATAAAGATGTATATTCAACATAACCTCTGCTAAATCTAGAATTTGTGTCGGAAAAAATTTAAACCCCTTGGAGAACAAGGTGAAAAATTCTTCCTTAATCTCCCTGGAGGTATAATTACAAATTTTAAACCCACCATAACAGTTTACAATATTTTTATTAGTAGTTTCCTCTTTTTTCAGTAGTAAGTCCTGCCTCTCCCTGGTTGTCAAATCCCTTCCATGAATTTCCCTGATAGTATGTGTTTTTCCTTTCCATATTTCTGTTGGCTATTCTTTTCGAGCATCTGGGAACTTGAAAATCCCCCATATTGGGCTCACTGTTGCCATCTATACTCACATATTCATTGACCCCTTCATTACCATCATATATGTCACCCTGACCCAAATCAAAGTGGGTCTTTTCATTTTCCTTCACATCTCCATTTCTCTCTATATAAATTTTGTTAATGGGATACACTTCATGAAGTTCATATTATCTTACATCTCTATTTAATTTGCGTTTTTTCTTATAGAATTGTCCATTGCATTTGTTCTCCACCCTATTAATTACTTTAGCATACAGCCCTTCATATTGTTGAAACAGTAAATCATCTAATATACTTTTGTTCATTTTCTCCAACTCATTTTCCAATACAACTTGCATTTGTTCCTGATAAAAAACTACTTTCTCTAGTAATTCCAAACCCTATTTATCAAACAGGTTCCCAAAATCAGTAATAATATCAGTGTTATAATATAAGCCAAAAGGAAATTTAAAAACATGTAAGCTCTGTGGTACAATTTTCAAATGAATACATTCATTAAAATACATAATTTCAATTTGTAGTGTTTTGTATTTATACAGTTTATTTTCAAAAGCAAAAATTAATTCCTTCAAAGAACTATAAATAGGAATAGAAGAATTAGCATTGTTTCTTTTCTCATTACATACATCTTTCATTTCCTGAAAGTTATAATTCTTTTTTAATAAATTGTCATACTTTTTGCAAAAGCAAGCCTCTGATATCAACGGCTGGTTCGTTTCACTGCCATGAGATATTCTATTAGGCTCTGCAGTTCCCAAAGGAACAGTTTGAAAAGCTTTAAAGTTTACAGTACCTTTGTTCATAGTCCCAAACGAACACTCTGTCACTGTGCTATCCAAGACCTCGATGACTTCAACATCCTCACCATGATAAATGGCTCCGTTTGCTGCAGATACAAACTGTTTCTGCTGAATGTTAAAACAACTTTTCCCCTGAAGATTAACACGCTCTTGTGGCATGTTGCAGCCGTCATGATGGATTACAGTGGCTGTGGTGATGTCATGGCACTTTCTTTACTCACGGACCTCTCCCTCAGAAAGAATGGGGGTTTCCTCTGTATTACATATACCACCATTCCACAATTCGCCACCAACAAGCATGTCAGAGCCTCGAAAACAACCAGTTTGTGTCCCAAAAGTGGAAAACAATTCTAATAATTTCGAGACATCACCTCTCAACTCCGCAACTTCCCTTTTCAGGTCGCCGATCTCCCCTGCCTGTACAGGGTTGCCCTCAGCTGGTGTATTGGAAGAGTCCAAAGGATCCATAGGTTCCCCCACCACAAATATGACAAAACTGAAAATAAAGTGTATTGGTGCAAAGTAAACTATGAACCAAAGAAAAAAGCACAAAGGAACCGTAGATACTGTTTTTTAATATAATAAAAAATATAAAATCATCCAAAATGAACCATGTTAAGCGCTTTCATCATATTAAAATGACTTGATCAGAACAAATGCTCAGAATTACAATCCACATTTAAATAGTCTCCAAAAAGTCACTGCACATCAGTTAATGGACTAATTAATCAATGTTTGAACATTTAAAGCACCACATACTGAAAATGTGTTAATATCAGATAAAATTCTCCTAATATTCGTGCACTGCACTTTCCATATTATGTTCACATATAATTTTCACATACTTCATATTTATACAAAAAAATGTATCTAAACAAAACTATGCATAAAATTGCATTCAGCTTAAAAGTGTGTTAGTTTTGTGTATTGTTCAATTGAATGAACTCAACCTTCATTTAAAACTGAAAATATAGATATATGATCATTTAATCCAGGATGGAAATTTGCAGCCAACCTAAGCTGCCACATTAATTCCTTTTTATATAGGTGATTTTTGCAACCCCCCCCCCCTCACATCCAGGTTCGCTATATCTACAATGACAAATGTAAAGCCAGTATGTTCATTGCAAACCTATGCCTACAGAGGGCATTGGTTTTCTTCTGATGTTTAATTTCATATAAATGCTCATATACTACATTTCAGGGCTCTCTCTGTTTTCCCAATATAAAATCCATCACAGGTGTTACATCATGCAATATAAACTTAAACAATATAAATTTTTATTTAATGTAGGTTGAGATCATTCAGTTGAACAATACACAAAAGTAACACACTTTTAAGCTGAGTGTAATTTTATGCATAGTTTTGTTTAAATAACATTTTTTGTATAAATATGAAGTATGTGAAAATATATGTGAACATAATATGAAAAGTGCATGAATATTAGGAGAATTTTATCTGATATAAACTAATTTTCAGTATGTGGTACTTTAAATGTTCAAACATTGATTAATTAGTGCATTAATTGATGTGCAGTGACTTTTGGGAGACTTTAAATATTCATTGTAATTCTGAGCAGTTGTTCTGATGAAGTCATTTTAATATGATGAAAGCGCTTAACATGGTTCATTTTGGATGATTTTATATTTTTTATAATATTAAAAAACAGCATCTATGGTTCCTTGGTGCTTTTTTCTTTGGTTCATACTCAGAGGACCCACAATATCCATAGCTACCCTCTCAAATGGCTCCTCAATCACAGGCAAAGGCATCAAAGGAGCTCTCATTTTGTCTCCTGCCTTGCCTACCTTTTGACAAGTCCTGCAGTACCCTGTCACATCTCTGGAAATTCCAGGCCAATAGACGTTCTACATAATATGCCTCTTTGTACGTTTTATGCCCATATGACCTGCAAAGGGAATATCATGGGCTATGGCTAGAAGTGCCACATTGTAGGCTATAGGCACTACCAACTGTTGTACTCTCTCACTTTCTAGCCCTCCCTCAGGGGTCTACTATCTGTACAGCAACACCTTTGTCCCAGTATATAGATTCCCCCTTTCCCTGAGAATCAGGTGCCTCCCTAGCTACCTGCCTCAGGCCTTGCAATGTAAGGTCTGAGAGCTGAGCCTGTCTCAACTCTCTCCTTGTAACTCTTCCCAGCTCCCCTTCCACAGGAAGTCTGGTATCCTCTGACAGTGGTGCCTCACTCTCAGCCTGGGTACTCCTACTCACCTCTACATTTGCAGTCACTCTGTCCAAGGGACCATCAGCTGTGGCTCACCTTCAGTCTCACTGCTACAGGGTAGCTCCCTCCCTGAGGTAACCACCTCACCAGTCCTGGCTGCAAGTATGCAGTCTGTCTTGGTCACCCTCAGGTTACCAGACTTACCTACTTGACTCCAAGCCTGACTGTGTGTAACTGCACAAGCACAGGGTACTGCACTATTAAAATCATTCCATATCAGGTCATCTGCAGGTATATCCTCAAACACACCTATTTGCTGGCTTTCCTTTCCACCCTCCCAGTCATGGTGAACCCTAGCCAAAGGTATTTGGAATGGGATCCCTCCTAAAGCCCTGACTGGAGTAGACTGCCCAGGAAAGTAGTGCTCCTCTGTAACCATTGCAGGCTTTACAATGGTTATATCAGAGGCTGTGTCTCTCTTGGTAATGGCCTCTTTGCCATTCACTACAACAGGATATAACCTCTGGGGGTAGTTTGGTAACCTTGTTGTCCCAAGACATCCTACTATTGGCATTTTATCTTTCCCACTTACTGGCTCCCTCACCTTTTGTTCCTCACCTTGCCTCTGTGGACACCTGCATGCCATGTGGCCCCACTGGTTGCATTCAAATCATTTAACCCTAGCTCCTGGATGTGTACCTGGACTAGTGGCTTCCTCTGCTATTGGCAGATTCTGTTGGGACAGTCTGTGCTGCCCACCCTGGGTTCCTTTAGACCCATGAGCAGTACTGGGGGTCCCTTTCCTGTGCAGGCTGCCCTGCTTGCTAGGTATAGGTCTCCCTTCTTCCCCAACTCATCTGAAGTAGCACATTGTCTATCAGCTAACCAGATCCTCATGTCCTCAGGCAAAGTGCTAAGGGCTTGTTCCCTCACCAAAAGGTCTGCCAGCCCTTCAAAAGTGGTGACCTGACATCCACTCACCCACCTATGGAAATAAGTGCTCAGTTCAGCAACATATTCACACATACTTTCATCTGCCTTGCATCTATACTCATGAAACTTTTTCCTCTACATTTCAGGTGTTAACTTAAACAATTCTAACAAGTGATTTTTAACAGCAGTACAATCAAAACATGCAAAATCAGACATTTTTGACAAAACAGTTACAGCTTTACTATGGAGTAAGGGGTCAGAAACCTACCCAGAGCCTTTATTCAACACCATACTGTTTTCATATCCTCTCAAACATATGAATGAAACTATTAAAATGATCCCCCTCTTTAAAAAGCAGAAGAAATTTACTGATCTTTTGTGCTTCTGGGGTCCAGTTACTCCCTTGCCCATTACCTCCATGACTTTAGTGAAGAGTCAGCATTTCCTTCTCATGCTTCCTCTGCCGCTCCTTTTACTTGACTTCCAGGCATAGCAGTTTCTCATTCTCCTCAGCCTGTAGACTCATCAGTCTCTCAGCTGCTTCTATCTCCAAACACCTGGCCTCCAACTCAAGTCTCTTAAGCTCCAGATGGATTTTAGGTCCTCTGCAGAAAGACTGTGCTGACCATTCTCCAAAGGTATTATATCTCCAGTGCCAGTCTGATTGTCCTCCTGGTTGCTGTTTTCTGATGCGGCTGTAACCAAGGCTGCAATCAGGTCTGCCTTAGTCAGGTTTACATGCACCAGTCCGCTAGCCTGACACATCTCCGCCAGCTGGCTCCTTGTCAGCTTTTCATACTCCTCTGCTGACATGCTGCCTGCTCACCCTGACTAACTAAGCTAACAAAAGAAATAAAACAATTGTGATCTGAACTCTGAGTATTTACTGCATGTATGATTTAGAGTACAAAACACCTTCAGAGCTCACTGTACACCAGCTACAGGAATTCACTCTACCCACAACACTACAATCCAGTTAGTATTTGCCAACCAATTAATATGTGGTTTGGATATCCCACCACTGCCAAGAAATTAGTATATGATGCCCGTGCCTTGGCCCAGCAATCAAGGAGCCTCAATCCTCACCACTAACACCAATGCATCTCATATAGGGGGAAGTTATAACAAATATACACAGTAATGTGCAATTTCCCTTAAGAGCACACAGAGATCACAGTCAGTCCGGGGCTGGTCGCTCCCCTGCTCTCCAGGTCTCCAATAAGACTTGCCACTGACACAGCTATAGGGTCCAGATCTCAGCCTAGTGGGCAAGCTAAAACCTCCAGCACCCTCTCTGTCCAATCAGTGCTTTGTATCCCTGCTCAAGTAGCTGACATACACACACACACACACACACACACACACACACACACACACACACACACACACACACACACACACACACACACACACACACACACACACACACACACACACACACACACACACACACACACACACACACACACACTTTGAGAAGAGTTTATACAACCACACAGACACCTCCTGGGGAAGGCTGGCACAGGTTCTCCAGCTGTGCCCCTTTTTCCCAGATTATACAGTAGTACCAGCTGCCACCGCCCTCTAATATTTATCAGCTACTCAACGGCCCTTAAAAGGGTGTCCAATTATTACTGTGCAATATTATTATCCAATTGGTAGCATAGCCCAGGGCTAAAGCTATTGGAGTGGCTTTGTACAAGTTTACCAAAAGCATGCAAGTACTCTAAAGAGCTTAAATTATCTCTACAAAAGCAGCCACAGTTGAAAGGGTTTAAAATATTTAATAACAGATAGTCAAAACAAAAAACAATACTTTTAACTACACAGTGATAGTCAACAGTTCAGAGATCACAGAGAAATACTTAAAATAATTCAATAGTAAAGTTCTGACATCACATAGAAACACTTAGGCTAATCTTTCTAGTTTCTAGCTATTTCTAAGAGAAAACACAAGTCTAAGATAAATGTACATATAGAGCAAGACAGTGCCGGTGAGTTGGATGGTCAAAACAAAAATGCTTAATGCTTTCTGATTCTCCCTGTTTTTAAAATTGCATTCCTGGTTCACATTACATCATTTTTCACACTTCCCTGGGTTCTCAGGCTATCAGAAACTGCATTTACATTCTTCACCTCTGGGCAGAAACCAAAGCAATAAAGAACATTTATGCATGCAAATTCTGGCCATTATCTCTGGCCTTAAAACAATAGACAGGATGCCTCACTCTAGACTTACTGGCTCTGAGTTTTAACATCAAAGGGTCACAACATGCTTTACTTGGTCAGTAGAGTGGACTGTTGTTACCTTTTTTTCCAGTTCCACATGTAACACTATTTTTACCATTTATGACAACAAGCCTGTGGTTTACATTAATATTTACAGATGACAGAATTATCTCCAGAATTCTTTCTGCCTAGGCTGGCAGCCTTCATCATTTTTCACCCAATCTTCACAACCCCCAAAGCTGCCTGCAGCTTGCTGTGTCTAACAAGAATGAGAAGCATAACTTGCTGCCCCACAGCATACTCTCTGGTTTAAGCATTCTTGTTATACATGACCTTTTTCTGCTTGTGGGCTTCTGCTAGGTACTCCTGGGTGAAGCTCATGAGTTCCCTGAGCCTTGAACTGAAGTTTAGGACATAAGTCACAACAGGCTCCTTGTGGGATTCACATTCACCCTCCCATTCATCGTGAATCAAATCTAGAAGTCCCCTCACCCTATGCCCTTCCTCTTAAACTGGTCTGCAAATGCCCATAGCATGGTCTTTAGTGTAGAGTTTAAACTCTCCAAAAGACCATTAGTGTGGGGATCATAGGGGGTGGTCTTTAGGTGCTTCACTCTACAGTGCTTCCACAGACAAGCCAGCAGATCTGACATGAAATTGGCACCTCTGTTAGTCACTATTTATTTTGGGAAACCTACCCTGCTGAAAATCTCTAACAAAGCATTTGCCACCTTTTCTACTTCAATGAAGGACAGAGCCACTGCCTCAGGGCATCTGGTAGCATAATCTACTACCACTAGTATATACTTCTTTCCTGTGGAACTTGGGTATTTAGAGGCCCCACAATATCCACAGCTACCCTTTGAAATGGCTCCTCAATCATAGGCAATGGCACCAAAGGAGCTTTGACCTTGTCTCCTGCCTTGCCTACCTTTTGACACTGCTGATGGGTGCTGCAGTACCCTGTTACATCTCTGGAAATCCCAAGCCAATAAATGTTCTGCATAATGATTCTCTTGGTATGCTTTTTACCCATATGACCTGCAAAGGGAATGTCATGGGCTATGGCTAGAAGTGCCAGATGGTAGGCTCTGGTCACTGCCAACAGCTGTTTTTTCTTACCCTCTATCCCTCCCTCAGGGGTATACTGTCTATACAGTAAGCTTTTGTCCCAGTATGCAGATTCCCCTTTTACTTGAGAATCAGGTGTCTCCCTGGCTACCTCCCTCAAGCCTCGTAATATAGGGTCTGAGATCTGAGCCTCTCTCAGCTTTCTCTTTGTAACTCTTTCCAGCTCCCCTTCCACAGGACGTCTAGTATCCTCTGACAGCGGTGCCTCACTGTCAGCCTGGGTACTACTACTCATCTCTGCCCTTGCAGTCTTGGTGTCACTCTGGCCAAGGGAACATTAGTACCCACAAGCAGCTGTGACTCAACTTCAGCCTCCCTGCTACAAGTTAGCTCCCTCCCTGAAGTAGCCACCTCACCAGTTCTGGTTTCAAGCCCCCCCAGGCTAGCAGACCCACATGCCTGTCTTCAAGCCTGACTGCATGTCAAGGTACTGCACTATCAAAATCATTCCCTATCAGGACATCTGCAGGGATATCCTCATACACACCTACTTGCTTGCTTCTCTTTTCACCCACCCAGTCAAGGTAAACCCTAGCTAAAGGTATTTGGAATGGGGTCCAGTCTAAAGCTCTGACTGGAGTTGATGGCCCAAGCAAGTAGTGTTCTTCTTAAACCATTGCAGCCTTCACAATGGTTAACTCAGAGGCTGTGTCTCTCTTAGCAGTGATCTGTTTCCTATCTACTAAGATAGGATATAACCTCTTGTAGTAGTTTGATACCATTGTTGTCTGCAGACAACTTACTACTGGCTTTCTGTTATTCCCACTTACAAACTTCCCCACCTTGCTCCATGGACATCTATATGCTACATGGCCCCACTGGTTACAGTTAAAACGTTTAACCCTTGATCCTGGCCATGTTCCTGAACTAGTGGCTTTTCTTGCTACTAGCAGACTCTGTTGGGGTCATTTAGGCTACCAACCATGTGTTCCCTTAGACCCATGTGCAGAACTGGGTATCTCTTTCCTGTGCATTGATGCCCTGCTTGCTAGGTATACTTCTCCCTTTTTCTTCAACTCATCTGTGGTATTGCATTCCCTGTCTGCCAACCAGATTCTCATGTCCTCAGGCAAAGTGCTAAGTGCTTGTTCCCTCACCAAAAGGTCTGCCAACCCTTCAAAAGTGGTAACCTGACCCCCACTCACCCACCTATTAAAATAAGTGCTTAAATCACCAACATAATCACACACGTTCATCTCCCTTGTGCCTGTCCTCACAAATCCTTTTTTCTATAAGCTTCAGGTGTTAACTTAAAACATTCCAATAAACAATTTTAACCATATTATAATTTAAGCAATCAGTATCAAACAATTTAGAAAGAGCAGTTACAGCTTTACTATGGAGTAAGGAGGTCAGGAACCATACCCAGAGCCCTTGGTCAGCATTATACTGTTTAGATACCCTTTCAAACATATGAATAAAACTATCAAAATTATTACCCTCTGTAAATTGTGGAAGACATTTGCTGACCTTTACTGCTTCTGGGGTTCGGTTACTCCCTTCTCCATTACCTCCATGACTCTGGAGAACAGTCAGCATTTTTCTTTGCATATTGCCTCTCTCCATCATTTTCTTCAGCCTCCAAAGGTCTCAGTCTTTCATTTTCTTTGGCCTCCAGACATCTCAGTCTCTCGGCTGCTTCTATTTCCAAATGTTTGGCCTCCAGTTCAAGCCTCTTAAACTCCAGATGGATTTTTAAGTCATCTGAGGCAAAGTTGAACTGTTCATTTTCTGAGGGTTGTACATCCCCAAGGCCAGTCTGGTTGTCCTCCTGGTTTCTGGTCTGTGATGCAGCTGTGGTTAAGGCTGCAATCATTTCTCCTTTAGTCAGGTTGGCATACCTCAGTCCTTTGTCTTGGTACCTCTCAGCCAATTGGTTCCTTCTCAGATTGCCATAATCCTCTGAAGACATCCTTGCCTATTCTCCCTGACTAACTAAGCTAGCAACAAATAAATAAAACTATTGTAAATGTTTACCATGTGGCTGCTTGATAGTACAAACAGTTTATTTACTGACCACTGTTTACAGGTTACAGGAGTTCAATATCCACACAACGGAATCCCAATATGTTGATATCCTACCACTGCAAACCAATATGTGACAACCTACCACTGGACCTGTTATCAAGGAGCCTAAATCCTCACCATGGGCAGCAGTGGGAGACATGCACTGGGAAGGTAACAGGTGCACACACAGTATTTCCAGATGCAGCTTTCTGCATCAAGTGCAATTTCCCTTAAGAGCACACAGAGATCACAGTCAGTCTGGGGCTGGTTTCTCCCTTTTTCTCCAGATCTCCAATAAGACTCCCTACTGGCACAGCTATAGAGTTGAGATCTCAGCTGAGTGACCAAGGCAAGACCTACCAGCACACTCTTCATCCAACCAGTGCTTTGTTTCCCTGCCCAACTAGCTGACACACACACTCTTTGATGTTTGATTTATACAGATACTATAAACACACACACACCTGGGAGAGGCTGGCACAGGTTTTCTACCTATGCCCCTTTCTGCAAAGACTATAAGGTAGTTACCACTTCCACCAGCCAACTCCTTATCAGCTATTTTAGGGCCCTTAACAAAGGGTGTCATATCTTACTGTGTAATATTAATGTTAACACAAATGGTAGTTTGACCAAGAGCAAGGCTGTTTTGAGTGGCCCACACAGTGTCATTAAATAAACATGCAAATATTCTCAAAACTTAAATATCTCTACACAGATCAGCCACAATGAAAGGTTAAATATATTTAATAATAAATAAAATAACAAGACAATACTAAATATATATTCACAGTGACATCACAGTTCAAAACCACACCACAGGAAATATTTAAAACAACATTGCAGGACAGTCTCAGACAAATAAAGAAAAATATCTAAACTAAGCTTCACTATATTCCTGACTGTATCTAAGAGAATTACTATTCCCTAATCACTTACTTATAGAGCAAGGCAGAAGTGTGGTGAAGAGGTCTTCTTATTGCCATGTCCAAGACAGAATACAGAATGGTCTATCTTTCTCAGGGACTTCTCAAATTAATATTACTGCTTGGATAGCTTGCAGAATGACATCATTTCTTGTCATTTGACTCAAGTTCCCATGTGAAACCCTGGCTGCTGAAAGTTAGCAGTATTTAGCATTTACCTGTGAAAATAGATAGACCTCAGATCTTTGGCAGATGCTGGAAGTCATAAAAAAATTACATTCCTCCACATTTCAAGACTAGTAATTATTTCATCCTAAAGACAATACAGAAAGGTTCTCAGCATAGACTCTGTGTCTCTAGCTGCATTGAAAACAGAAATATACCATCTTTTATTGTGCAGCCATAAAGTAATCTAATTTCAGTAATTTTTCTGAAGTTAACCTCCTGTATTCCAGTTTCTGCTGTTAAAATGTACACATTTAAACAGTTACAATAGTGCATGTACAATCCTGTTCTATTCCAGTAGGGCACACTGTGGTTACATTTTAAGCACAAGCACTTTACAAAATACCTTTTTAACACACGTCTGTACAAACCAGTTTCTTATAACATAACTTACATTTCTAATAGAGTTGTAACATAAGCATCTTGTATAAATCATGTTAATATTCACGAATGACATAATTATTTACAAAATTCCAGATAGCTATGCTGGTAGTATCTCTCTGTGTCACATGGGCCTTCTGGTATTGCAAAGCTATCCTTTCTTTGTAATCAGTCATTAGCATGATTTACCAGTATCCCTTTGTTAAATCTAATTTGGTTAAAAATCTTGCCTTCCCCTGACTTTTCTATTAGTTCATCAACCCAAGGCATTGGATAAATGTAAAATGTTGAAATGATGTTCAATTTCCAAAGCATTACAGAATCTGACTGCTCTCAGCATTTGCAAATGCTATTACGGAGCTGTCCATTTGCTTCTTGACTCCTCAATCACCCAATCTTAAGCATTTTTTTACTTCATCTTACATAGTCCTTTCTGTGACTCTAGCATTCTGTAAGATTTTAAGTTAATCTTTTATTCTTGTAAGATTTTAATATGCTATTGAGTGAAGTCTCTTCTACCAAGTGGCTCTCATTTTTTCCTTGCTTCTGTGGCTTAAATAGTATATCATTTACTTGCACTGCTAGCTTTGATGTCAGTTTTCTTTTATCCCCAAGCCTATTAGTCTCTGCTGATGAACTATATATAGAGGTTTGCACTTCTTTCCATAGTTTCAGGACATTAATGAGTATATTTATTTTGGTCATCTTTTACTAGTCTGCTTAATCCTGTAGTTTTTAATCATTTATTTATTTGTTTATTCATTAATTTATTTTTTTATTTCCTACAATTCCAAATGGAACTCACCATTTAGACCGAAATATATTTTCTGCAGAGGTGACCAAAACTAACACCTGGTCTCCAGCTTTGAATTTCATGGTCCTTGTATTTCCATTATGTACAGCATACTGCAACTCATCTAAGCAAAGTTTTCATTTATTCCAAAACTTCTCTGGCAGTACATAAAACTTCACTGATGTGCCTGACATATAATAACTCAGAAATATCTGATCCCTCTTGAGGATTGTGATATATCTCTAACATAGACTGAGATAGGTTTTATTGGCCAGGAATACTGACAGAGTTTGAGAGGCTCTGTGGTGAATGTATGGTACTAACTGCTCCCAGTTTTTACCATCCTCTTCAATAACTTTTCTCAATGTGGACTTTAAATTTCAGTTAAAAGCTGAAGTAATCCATCTGACTGGTAATGATGCAGTGACGTTTTTTGTTTTTTTTTAATTTCTTGACCTTAGAGCATTGGCATAGTTTATGTGTTGCAATTATTTATGTTTGTTGACTAGATTAGTAGATTGATCCATTGTGAACACATTTCAGCTACAGCTGAGTGCTATATAATTATGTAGTAAAGTATGAAAGATCTTGTGCAACACTGGGAAAAATGCTTCTCAAGTCATGAATCATCATCGCTGGAATAAAATCTGGACCCATAGAGGTTTTATTTACTAACTTTTTTAATACTTTAGAAATCAATTTAATATATATTGTAGAACAATTTTTATTAGTTGTAGAACCCAAGTCTAAATTAGCCATTATATATCTGGATTGTGATAAGTCAGAAAAAGTTATCAAACAAATCAGCAGTTCTATAAGGATCAGATGTCAGTTTCCCATCTAAAAAATTGATTTTATTTTATTTAACACTTGTTTACTGGGAAAGTCCAACTTGGAATGAGCTGATTTTCAGAAGTGGCCCAGGGAAAAACGCTCCACATGCAAGTCTTTTTAATGTAGGAGGAAAATAGAGCAAACCCACACAAATGCAGGAAGGACATGCAGACTCCACAGAGAAGGCACCTCAGCCAGTAATTGAACTGCTGTGAGGTAACAATGCAAACCACTGCACCACTGCACCAACCAATGAAATAGAATCAGTACTGTAACAGAATGGCAAAGATTATGCCAAAATTTATAGAGACAGATCAATGTGGTTGTGTTGGGACAGCAAGACAGACATTTGACAACATTAATAGAACAATGAGGAACCATAATGTAGGAAAATACTACTGTTACTGCTGGGTCATGATGAAGAGAAAGCATTCAACAGAGTAAGCTGAAATTTTATGAGTAGGGCAATGGAAGCATTTCATTCCTTACCACAATTCTTCTTCTTTTGGCTTTTCCCAGTTAGGGGTTGCCACAGCGGATCATCTGTCCGCTCATGATTGGCAGTGGAGTTTTACAGTGTTGAGTTGCCAGCTCGATGCCCAGCGTTCCACAGAAGGTACACCCACTCACTCCTAGGGCCAATTTAGAGTGGCCAATCTACCTAGAGCATGTCTTTGGGATGTGGGAGGAAACCGGAGAACCCAGAGGAAACCCACGCGACCACAGGGTGGACATGCAGACTCTGCACAGAAGACACCCCAGCTGAGGATAGAACCAGTGAACCTCTTGCTGTGAGGCGACAATGCTAACCGCTGCACCATCATGGCTGCCCTGCATTCCCTGCCACAATAATAAGGTTAATTAGAAGGATAGATGAGGGATTGTAGGCAAAAATTAAAATGGAGGGATTCCTCTCTGGCAAATTCTGTTTAAACAGAGGAACCATACAGGGGTGTCCTCTTTCCCCTTTGTAATTTCCATTATATTTAGAACCATTGTCAGAGAAAATAAGACACTCAGAAATTCAAGGATATAATTGGTATGGTAACCAAGAAAAGGTGGCTGTATTTGCAGATGATACTATTTTGCACCTGATAAAACCAAAAAGGCTATTTCAGTGTTGTGGAACATTCTAAAACAGTTTCCTTTGTGGGATAAAAAAATTACTACTGAGGATAAAACAAAGGTAATAGCTGTAAATGATGTCCCCACATACAAAATTTGTTCAGCAATCCCTACATTTATGGGGACATGATAACATGGAAGTACTTAACAGTATGAGTTAAAAAGCATTCTGTTATGACAGCTAAGGATATGCGGTAAATGACTAAACAAAAGATAATTTAAAAACTGAGAAACTGGAAACTCTGTTTTATGGATATGGATACAAGATAAAAACAGTGAAAATGTTTTTAGTCCCTTCAGTTACACACAGGTCAGGCACATTTTTATCAACCAGAGGAGAAGTTGTTGATAGCAATTAATGAAAAGTTGAAGGATTTTATCTGGGAGAAGAAAAGGGCAGGAGTCAAGTGGAAATAAGATAATCCTTCTAAAAGAAGGAGGTGGTTTGGGATTACCTGATCTGAAGGGGTATTACACAGCTACATTGTTAAGGCTCCTCTGCATAGCACAAGCACAAAGGTATAATTCAAAGTGAAAAAGAATGATGATGAAAAATGGGAATCTCAAGAAATAAGGAAAGACTGGGATTTTGGATGCAGATCCTTAAGGAGAATAACACTTACAACACAGAATATTATATTCACAAAGTAGCAGAAAATATTTTAAGATCTAAGCCAACATGAGAATGAAGAAAGGATAGTCTGCCAATAGGGATGACTGCAATTAGGGGTACAAAGAATAAGGAAGAGGAGGCTAGAATTTACTTGAGAAAACTGGCAAAGGAACCAAGGTATTGGGAACAAATAATTAGAGAGGGAAAAGGTAATAGAATGGGAAGAGGCCAAAAGTACATTTGGAATGCAGGCTAGAGATTGCCTTTCTTATCAAGGACTGATATCAGAGTATAGACAAAAAGAAAGCAATAGGGGGATCCTAAGTGAAAGACAAGCACTGGTAGAGTTTTTGTAGAATCTAGAACAGAAGCTGCTGTTAAAAAAGGGATTGCTAGTAGGGCATATAAATTGTTGCATGATAATTACAGGAATCAATTGGAGGAGGTTAGAAAGGACTGGGTAAAGAGAATAGATAAGTCATTCACAAAGAAGGAATTGGGGATATATGTATAGCTCCCAAATATGCAACAACGTCTAAATTATTTAGGATCTTTACTTGGAAGTTTTTATAGAGATGTTTTTGTACCCAAACAGACTCCAAAGAATTTTCCTCAGGTAGATCACAAATGTTGGAGGTGTGCAGGGGAAGAAAGAGATAATTGGGAACATATTTTGGGAGTTTAATGAGTTGGCAGACTTTAAACTTTTCATGCAGGCTGCTTTGTCAGAAATACTGGGTGAGCAAATTGGCGTAACTAAGGAAATTGTTTCTTTTCAACACCTTTACTGAATTATTACTTGTGACATAGGCAAATTTACATTTATACAAAAATAATCAAATTGTATTACATTAACATTAACAAACATTATGCTTCACATATATTGCTATATATCATATAACCTAAGCAACATTAGATAAATTATTCAAATCTTTAC
Source organism: Protopterus annectens (assembly GCF_019279795.1). Taxonomy (NCBI): domain Eukaryota; kingdom Metazoa; phylum Chordata; order Ceratodontiformes; family Protopteridae; genus Protopterus; species Protopterus annectens. The sequence continues at coordinate 1,407,130,839 of NC_056731.1, read as the reverse complement.
CCCTTTTTTTAAACAAGAAACATCTTTATTAAACCGTCACTTATGGCATAAGCAATCTTACATTTATATGAATGAAAATGAACCACACTAACACAGTCCTAGTTGCAAGCGTTTTACATCACAAACTATACTGACACACTCCCAGTTGCAAACATTATACATCACTTATAATCTACCCAATCATTTTCAGTCAAACATTACATAGCTCAAGTCCTGCTTTCTTTTAAACCTCATTCCTTCCCTATATGCATTGTTCCCACAATTCCCATTTTTCCTATGTAGTTTGCTCCTATGCTTTTCTAAAGATCTCAATTCCAGTCATTTTATCTCTGTTACTATATTCACTACTTCTAGTATAATTGGTTTAAATTTTGATTTCCATTTTCTAGTAATTGCTTTTTTGGCAGCCACCATAATTAGACACACCAGAACTGTGATACTAAATTGGAACTGCCTAGATATAGTAGACATTTGATATGGCCAGATGTCAACATATGACATGATATAAAGGGGGGATAGTACAGTCAAAATGGGGAAACGTCACCAGAAACTAAGCCAATTGTTATAATCAATCGTTTTTGTTCATACTATGACATCATCCTTGGTGAAGATAAAATGCTGATCAATGCAAGGCCATCTGTGACACATATTCAGAGAGAGATCCATATCCTCTCTTTTAATATAGTCCAGTGAGGTACACCTCAGGTTATTTAAACCCACATGGACTATGCTAGAATCATTTTTGTACCTGTGGTGCACTAACTTGAATGAATGCATGATATTGCAGATTCTGGTCCCAGATAATCAGCTGATCATTATCTTCTCCTTGTCTAGCCTGGTGATCAGGGCATCTGTGTGTCATACAATAGAATCCCCTCTGGCAAGAGTCCTAGGCAAAGTGCTTGCTTGCCTTATGGGCTTCAATCTTGGGAGACCATGGGGTGTAGGCTTATGCAAATTCCTTATTGCTGCTTTTGGTGTGTGAGATTGCCAAGGATAGGCATCGTCATTTGTAGACTTAGAAGGTCTTTGAGGTTTGGGAAGGTTTCTAATTACCTCACCATAAGATGGACTATGCATGTGATGAGTGGTATGTCTGGGGGATGTAGTGCGTCTGTTCTTGACAAACTTGTTTGTAGGCAAGATATTTGCCTCCAAGGAAGTTGTTTATGTACATCTCTCAGATACTGTGTTAATTTCTTTAAGGTTTAGATGGTTGTCTGAGAAAATGAGACAATTGTTACATTATCTAAGGATGCTATTCACTCTGTATACAATGTTGTGTATCTGTCATGTTTAATCTGGTCTGAGACTGAAATAAGTCCAATGGGATCAATGCTATGGAAATGTTTCATTCGGATGCAGGTTGTTCAGTCAAGCACAAGTTGGTCGAAAAAGTTTAGCTGAAAGCACTTTGGATGATAATGGAGGTTACCCTTTTCTCCACAGTTCTGCAACCTCGAATTAAGTATACTTACATTCATGGGGGGATACCTCAGTATTGGGGTGACAGCATGTTGTTGTTGTCTTTTGGCTTTTCCCGGTTAGGGGTTGCCACAGTGGAACTCCAGTCCGCTAATGATTGGCAGTAAATTTTCACAGTGCTGAGTTGCCAGCTCAATGTCCAACCTTCAATGAAGGCACGCCCATTCATGCATGTCTTTCGAAACGCCACTTGACCCGTGGCGAGGACATGCAGACTCCACACAGAAGGCACTCCCCGCACACTTTTGTGAAAAAAAAGATTTTTTTTTAAATTTTGCTGGAAGTGATTTTAGATAACATTTTTATTTGGATTTGTGGTTGAAGGAGATACTCTCAATATAGTGACATGAATCCTGATGCTCTACCCTGGATAATAAATCTGAAACAAAATAAATAAAAAAAACAAAGAAGTAACTGGAATTTGTGGGAAAATACATGTGGAATAATGTTCAGGAGGAGAAATGAGGTTCTAGGGAAGGAAAGAACTGAACAATTTATGTAATGTCTTAGTGAATATGTTTTAAAAATGAAATGCATGGATGATGCATGAAAAAAAGTTATTATTCTTTATTTTCATTTATATTAATGTATGTGTATCTGTGTAATGGTTTTAGTTGCGATTTAGCAAAGAAGTTTATTTTAGAAAATGGTAAATGGGGAAGGATGTGAGTGGAATTCAAAGGGTGGAAACAGGGTGGAGGTATGGAAGGAAGAGCACATGAACGGTTACCTAATTACAACTGAGAAACCACAGTTGAGCAAATATGGAAATGTTGACACATATTGAGTGAACCGCAAAAACACCGAACGTCCTGAAGCGCGAAATTCAAAATGTCGAATCATCATAGTTGGCCCTTCACCGGTATAGCTCCTTAAGGTAAGTGTGCTATAGTTACAGACCTTAGGGTTAGAGTGCGGGTTAAAGTAAGTGCATACATAGTAATATATGCAAGCTTTAGTTTAGGGTTAGAAGTAGGGTTTTGTTAAGTGTATGTATGTGGATTATTTATTTTGTTTGAGTAGGTAGTATGTAGTGGGTGGCAGGGTTGGCCAACTATACAGATTCGACATTTTGAATTTCGCAGTTCAGGACGTTCGGTGTTTTCATGGTTCGCTCAATATGTGTCGACGTTTCCGTATTCTTGTATGTGAGATTTCGCGGTTATAATATAGACCCCACATGAACACCCATACAACACAAACAAAAACCAACAAGGTGCTGACACAAACAGCAAAGTTGACAATGGATATATACAAATACTGACAAAGACAGGATAAGTTGTGAAGGGAAGGAGTTGATCACAAATGGGTAGGGAGGTGTTATAAAAAGAAGGGGAGCACCATTATGATAGATAGTTTGGGGTCTTTACTTCTGATTGTGCATCTGGACTATACCTAGGAAGATGTCAGCCACAACTATCACTGCCCTACACACTGGAACCTGCATTAAATGGGACACAAGGCAGTACCGGGCAATGGTGCAACTCTACCAGTTAAATAAAGACACTTTCTAGGTGATGGAGGGGGGAAATTTGGTTGTCAAGCCACTGGTCTTCAATCTCCCCATCACCTTCTCCAAATCCTGCCAAGTAATGAGCTCTGCCCAATGGTGGCATCACCAGAAGGAACTAAATCACTCAGCTCTAGTGACTGAATGCCAGAGGCCACTGGGGACATCTTCAGGTCGCCATTACAGCTGGACCTCTGCCACCTGACAGAGAGACTAACCTGGAGGGAGATGGTGAGCTAGCGGGAGGTGGCTAGACACAATAGTAGAAAAGGGATCACTGCCATGTCACAGACACAGCTATGGCTGACACTGCAGAAAATATAAACACAGATGGAGATAAATATAAAAACAAACATAAAAGAAAATACAAAAAGATAATGATAAGGAAAGAAAGATGGAGAGAGAGAGAGAGAGAGAGAGAGAGAGAGAAAGAAGAAAAAATAGTAGCCAGTCAGTGTTTGATGGTCAGTATCATGATACCTATGGGTTTACTAAACAGTTGGAGATACACTACTATGCCAGGGCTCATAATGCAGACCAGCTGTAGAGTGTCATATATTCCTGTTGTAGGATGTGCATGCAAGTTGGTACATTGTACTAACTGGCTCAGGGAAGGGGGTTCATTAACTTTGGAATGGTGCTGCTGGCCATAAGAGACCATGAAGGGTGTGTGAGGATGTGGTTCTGTGGGTATGTTGCATGGAACAGGGACAAAGACAGGCCATATGTACTTGGATATTGCTAGTGGGTATGCTGGCCCAATGTCATATGAATGTAGTGAGGTGTACCAAAGCTAGACAAGAACATGGTGGTAATGCAGGCAGCTTTCTACATAAGGTCATTATATTCCATGTGACTGATCTGTTTTAAAGTATGAATGCCATTGGTATGCCAGTTGGAAATGGCAACTGCATGGGCATATTGTGGGTAACTGTATGTCCAATGTTACAAGACGAATTCCCTGCTCACTATATTCCCTCTCAGCCTGTGGAAGTGATGATGGAGTGGTACTGTGGCAAATATCCTGCATAATGCCTACAATGCTGCTATATATACAAAATGTATTTCAAAGAACATCATACTCACCAGTGTGTCTGGAGAGATGCTCCATTCTCCTCCAATAAAAGAGCTTGCTGTCTGCAGTCTGCTCCTTATATGAAAAACATTAAAAAATACAACTGTCATGAACTACAAATCCTATAAGGATCCTTTCCATTATATGTGAAATGACATCTAAGTATCCTGTCCTGTATATTTACTATACATTTCATGTTCACTATTTCTGACCTCTTATTCCCATGTGTTTCTGTAAGGTTTCCTGTGCAGGATAATGCAGACCCTTGCCAGGTGTCAAACCAGCACCAAAAACATACCATACTGACTGACATAGCATACATAGCAGCTGTGCACATGCCTTGTAGATGCATTATGGGTAGTATATAAAATGGTTTATGTCAACACTGAGCATTTCCATACATTGCTAAAGTATGGGTAAACAGTGTATGTCATGCAACCAGTTTACATGTACATATTTCTTTGGCATTACATATAGTCATTGTAAATACTGAAAGATACTACAAGGGGAAATTCTCCCAGGCAGAAAATGCCATCTTGCTGCTGCACCTCCATGAGTAAGGTCAACAGATGCTCTGGAATGATGTATCTGAATGGGCCTTCTGTGAGTATGTCTGGTGAGACCTTTTAGAAGAGATCAGTGCAGTCAGTGGCCGAAATATGACACATGAACAGGTTCATAGAAGGGTCACCAACATGATTGTGCATGGGTGGAACAAGACAACTCACCTGTACCAGAAGCGGAGGGTCAGAGATGTGGGTTCATCAACAGAATCATCACTGATAGACATGAAGGAGTTTTTGACCTCTCTGTCAGAGGGTCAAGATAGTTCCAGCATCCACATTGAAGTGCTGAACTGCACAGAGCACCTCAAATATTTGTTAATGCCATAAGTGAGTATTTCATAACATGTGGGAGAGTATGTACTATCCCTCTGACTCAGGGCCATACAAGTAATGAGCATTCTTTCTTTTGATTACCAGAACATTGGGACTACAGCTACAACTTTAGTCTGACCAAGATATATTAATGGTAGATTTTCTATTGCACTTCTGTATGCATATTTGCTTACACTGGCTGAAGGTGTCATTAAAGGGTACAGTCATAGACTTATTTAAGTTTTTATGATTTCACAGATGCTGTGTTGTTAGGTTCTCTTACCATGGATATAGGTATGCCTGATGTCAGACAACTATATGGGACCAGTGATGATGATAATTAAATCTCAACATTGTTGATTGTCAGAGTGGCAGTGGTAGACACGGATAATATGACAGCCATATAGGTTCATAGCTAGGTACTAGGCAATCAGCCTAAGGGCCTAAGTAAGCCTAGTCAACAAGATTCCCTGGCTTACGCCACCCAAGAAAGTTATTTTCCTGCATCCCTGTCAAGCAGAGCCACAGAAGTGATCCAGGGGTGTATTTTCTATTTCCCATCCACTTATCAAGATTTTTCTTCAAGAGTGCTAAAGAGGAACTTTGTTTGACATAGATGGGTAGCTTGTTGCAGAGTATGGGAAGTCCCTGGGACAGGAATCTATCCCTCCAAAACGTCCTGTTTATTGTGGTGACAATGTTTAGGTCCCTAGAGCATGTAGCTCAGAGGGATTGGGACTTTTTTAGGTGAAGCATGTCCAACAGCTCTGGGTTTGACATAGCTTTATATGTTAGGCAGAGATCACCTAGGAGTAGGCGATATGCTATGGAGTAAAGCTGGAGTTTTTTTGAGACGGTAAGTGTAGGGCATCTGTTTGAGGCCAGTAATCCTCTCTGTGAGGTACTTCTCTGGCCTTTCCAGCTGCTGCAGATGTCTTGGGAGGTACATTCCAAAAGGGGCATTGTATTCTATAATGGGTCTAATGAGTCTCGAGTTTTTTCCTAGATGAGAACCCCTTTGTGATGAGGTGTGCCACATAGAAGGATTTCCTGACTATTGTGGCAATCTGATTATCAAAGGAGAGACTACTGTCCACCTGGGTCCCCAAGTCTCTTATGACACATTCGGCGTTAAGTAGACTGCCACTTATGTGATAGTTCATGGGTACAGAGTTTTTATGAAAGGGGATGACAATGCACTTTTTGGCATTGAGCTTGAGGTTATGGCAATGACACCAGGCATCTGTCTCAATGAGGCCTTTCTGTAGGATGTCCACATCATTTGGGGACTCAGCTATGGCTCCAAGTTTGCAGTCATCTGTGAACTTCATTAGCCAAAGGCCTTCTGTGTTAGCCTGTACTTCAGAGAAGTAGATACCAAACAGGAGAGGTCCCAGGACTGAACCCTGTGGTACTCCACTTGTCATTGGTTTGAAGTCAGATTTGGAGTCTGCAACTTTTACAGTGTGGGTTCTGTCAGTGAGCCAATTGGCAACCCATCTTGTGACGTAGGGATTTATACCCAGTTTAGTGAGTTTAGCTATAATTCCAGAATGGGGGAAGGTGTTGAAAACCTTGGTGAGGTCAAGATAGGCTGTGTGAACCACCTTACCCTCTTCTACAGCTTTGGTGACTGCCTCAAAGAAGTCGATCAGGTTCAGGAGGCATGATCTGCCTTTCACAAACCCGAACTGGGTGAGATCCAGAGTTTGGAGGTTACCAATGTCCTTGTTTATGAGTTCCATGATGATACGTTCCATGGCCTTACTGACCAGGCTCATCAGGCTAATAGGGTGATAGTTCCCGGGATAAGTGGTGGCTCCCCCTTTGTGGATTGGGATAAATGTTGCTGTGCACCATTCAGTGGGAACAAAACCTGATGTGAGACTATGAATGAACATGGTGCTTAGGTGGGGAGCCAGTTTGTTCTGAAGTTCGTGTAAAACACAGCCTGGGATGTTGTCCGGTCCCATAGATGCTGTGTTTTTGGCTTTAGAGAGTGCAGCTTTTACCTACATAGTTGTGATTACAAGGACTCTGCATTCTTCCTGTATAGATATGGGTCCTTTAGGGGCTGAGAGAGGGGTAAAGTTAGCACTGAACTTATCTGTCAGGATATTGGCAATATCAGTTGGCTCTGTAATTTTCATGCTGTTGTGCTGTAACTCAGAGCAGATCTGGGTGTTGCCATTGAGATTCTTGACATAGCTATAGAATGCTTTGTGGTTGTCCCTAGAATCAGTGGCAATTTTGTTTTCATAGCTAGCTTTGGAGGATCTTATAAGGGATCTCAACTTCTTACTGAGGCTGACCAGGGAACTCCTCCACTCATGGGATTTTACTCTCTTTTGCAACAGTTTCTTCTTTCTGTTGTAGAGTTTGTTTATGGCAGGGGACCACCAGATTGGCTTCCTTTTTTTGGAGGATAGCGTTTTGGTTCTGTTTGGGATAGCACGATCCATGCACTCGTGTAAGTGCTTATAGAGGGCATTTGTGTAGGATTCAGCAGTCGTTATTGTCCATCTGCATGGGTGTCATGAAGTTCGCTACTTCTGTCTTAAGAAGCATGAAGTTGGCTTTGGAGAAATTATTTACCATGATTTCCTTAATGGGGGGGGTGTGGATATCTAGGGTGATTTGCTTATGGTCAGATCTGACCAACAAGGAGCTGACCAGGTGTGGAACATTGGTCACTCATGTTGGTAATGACTAGGTCTAGGATATTGCTGCCCCTGGTGGAGGTGTGGATAAGTTGATCCAGGGCATTGGAATTTATGAATTCCAGAAAACGTTGAGTGAAAGAGTTGGTACATGAGTTGTTTTCCCAGTTAATGGTGGGGTGGTTGAAACAACCCAATATTAGGGTGTTTGCTTGAACTCTAATATTTTCCAGTATATCAAGAAAAGAGGAGTGGGAATCCTGGGGCATGGTCAGGGATCTGTAGCAAGCTACAATTTGGATTGTAGATTTGCCCAGAGCTAGTTGCACTTGGTTAACCTCGGGTGCATTATGCTGAGCAACTAGCCTGAAGGTGTGGATATCCTTAATGAATATGGACACACCTCCGCCTTTGGTGTTCTGGTCCAGGTTAGGTGGCCAAAAAGTGTGGTATGAGTTATAGCCTGGTAATGCAGGAGTGCTCTCTGGAGATTTGAACCAGGTCTCAGTCACTGCACAGATATCGAAGTTCTCCATTTTAAGGATTGCCTCCAGGGAGTGAATTTTGAGATTTAGACTTCTAGCATTGAGTAGCATTACCCCAAGTTTTTGCTTGCCTGTTCCTGTTATGGTGGTGAATTTGTCATTTGAACCTTGCCTAAAAAAGGCACTATAGGGGCAACAAGAGCCTTAGCCAGTATCCATAATCCCAGGGGTGACAGGTCCAGGCCATCTCTGGCAAAGCATCATGGTCTGTCGACCATGTCATCCTTTCCACATTCCATGGACACAGCTCCTGTGTAATCCACTTCTCTCATCTCCAGTGGCAGACTCATCCTTGGGTGCTGCCAGCTCAACTGAGTGTGAGGAGTGTAGCATGGATCAATGTCAGATGGCTGGCCACCCAGTGGGTACCAACTCACTCCTGTGTCTCTATGAACACTGCTCAATTATTGTCCCATGCTATTATACATGGGTAGGCAGAGACTGATGCAGTTGTAGCTGAACTGATCAGGGTTGTACATGGTCTGTGTGATGACCTGTAGGAGATCTGGCACATTTATGCTGTCAGAGAGACTCTGTATGCTGTAAATCACCCTGTATAGACACATATTATGACCACTAGTCATCCCATAGCTGGTCTACCACAATCTCTTGTGGGGAAGAAAACCATCTGTGGGCGCAGTCGAGGTCCCATAGAAATGCCACTTCCACACCATCATCCAGTGTTGAGGGCATTGTGGAAACCATGGATGCAAATGTGGATGAGGTGTTTATTCCCATGGCACATACTGCTTTTCATGTTCACAGAGCATGACATCCTGTGGATGTGCTGTGGATTGTGCCTGTGAGCTTCCCAGGAGAGGTTGCCCCTGTAGTTGGGGACATACTGAATCAATGCATAGATTTCTTACAGGTGCCCTGTTGAACTGTCACACTGCTGTCTCATTTACTGGAGCTGTATCCATGCATACTCACACACACCCTTTAGCACTGTCCATCACTGCCCATTATGACACAGTAGAGACAGCACTCCCTCCCTGACCAAATTCCTTAGCTCACTCACCCATCATGACTCACACAGTCACACGTAACAATAATCTGCACCCCATTCCCCATGCACAGACACACACAGACACACACACACACACACACACACACACACACACACACACACACACACACACACACTCACACAAACACAATCTGACCATTGCAGACACTTGTCACTTTGGCCCTCCTCATCTGTGCATCTGACAGCTGTACCCTACCTTCAATACTCTGTTACCTGTGTACCCTATGTTTTGCATACAGTGTGGCCAAGCTATGCAAAATATAGAACAGGCTGGAGGTAGTATTACATGCATCATTATTACTGTTTATGTTATGCTTAATCTTGCCTATAATTATGAACCAAACCAGCTGTCGTAATTTACTGCATCCACCTCCACCTTACATCATCATTCTCTGCAGCGGGTTCCTCTACAGACTCCTCATCAGTCACCTCCTCACCTCTGACTCTGGGACTTTCTTCTCCCAGATGTTTCTCTCTCTTGCTGTATCAGTTTGCATATTAACATATTTTGCAATAGTGATCATATTGCAAATATTTTACTGCATGATTCAGGTCATATTTTAGAGCACCACTAGAGAAATTTAGACTGTGGAAGTAGGCCTTTAACAGTCTGAGCAAACATTCAACAATAATTTGTGTTTGTAACAGGGCTGTGTTATATACATTTTCTTTCATGGAGCATGGGTTTCTTTCATTACCCATGCCTCCAGGGCATATCTGGTACTGCTGATAAGATGACCCTGTGTAAAATCACCCCACACAGACTTCTAATATAGGTCTCATGTGTGCCAAATGCAGTAGTTGTGAGCACTGCATGTGTGGTCTGCACATTAAATATTATGCCCTGTGCATTACATACCATTTGGCAGTTGATGTATTACAATCCCTTATGTTTGCTATACCATTATCCTTGCTCCCTTGTTGAGGTCTTTATTGCAATATGGATACACTCAATGGCTGCCAATACATCAGGAAAATACGCTATGTCATAAAATGCCTACTTGTCATAACTTCTTTCCTCTGTAGTGTATGGGAACCAAATATGCTCCCCCTTCTGGTGCAGCATGGTATAGAGAAAATGTTGCAGTATGTTTAAGAATGACTCCTAGGATACACCCACCATGTCCCCTTTACTCAGTTTAAGGTCCCCTGTAAACATATTTATCAAAACCAAACATATTGGTGTCCACTAAGATGGGTATTTCATGCACCCTACCAGCATTCATATGAGGTGATACATCTCAACCGGTTCTTGCAGGGCATCTCTATTCACATGGTAGTGATCCATTATTTCTATGTCATAGTGGGCCTAGTTAGTTAGGCATAGAAGGATGACTTGACAGCACCAAGGGTGAAGGTACACCTTCTTGACTACCAGCAGTGCGAACATCTTCATGCATATACATATATTTTACTAAAGCAGCAGGTAACCCATACATTTCTTCTCAGACTCTCTTGTCTAACTTCAGGATATTACTGCGGTCAGTAATTCTGTTAGTAAAACCTCATCACATGAAACATATACTTTTCTGAATAGCATTACCACATTGTTTACATTAATTTGCATTGCTACTACTTTCATTTTAATAATGCCTCATTTCCAAGTCATGTTATCATTTTTTGCATTTTGTGAGCTAACATGGATATCTAAATATCCCCATCCTGGTGCATGACCACTCTCTGAACAAACTGAATTACTATGACATGATAAATCCTTCTGACTTTCAGAACTTGATCATGTCACCTTGAACTATAGTTAGGTAAATTGGTGCCCCATGCAGTCCTCCAAATTGTACCTCTTCAAGCTAAAGCTGTAAAACAAAAATAAATAAATAAATAAATAAATAAAAATTAAAAATGCTCTTCTGCAAGATTGAAGGACAAAAGAATACACGCTCTCTTGCTTCCAATGTTCACTCTGAAATTCACATTCTATAACAGCTCATTCTTTCATTTTTATCCAGCACAGTTCAAATGAATAAATGTCAACATTAATAAATGCGGAATTGCTGATTCTTCACTTCTGCCCAATGGACACTGCCAATCATGCCCTCTAACAGCTTGACTCCAAGTTTACAGCCTCCTTCACTCTAGAGGGAGTAGCAATGGGGCCTGCATGCAGGGGTCTATATGCAAATATTGTTATGCTACAGTGGGAAGTAAACTATTTATTTGAGTCATCATTTTTTGAAAATTGTCACCTTTATACCCAATTTTTAGATGACATATTTATTTTGTGGAAGGGGCTAAACGAGGAAATCAATGGCTTTTTGTAGTATATAAATGGTCTTCTTCTTCTTCTTTCAGCTGCTCTTGTTAGGGGTCGCCACAATAGATCATCTGTTTCCATTTCCTCCTGTCCTCTGCATCTTGCTCTGTCACACCAACCACCTGCATGTCCTCTTTCACCACATCCATAAACCTTATCTTAGGCCTTCCTCTTTTCCTGTTACCTGGCAGCTTCATCCTTATCATCTTTTAGTTCATAGTTCATAGTTTTAGTACTAAGCTAACTGCCTTTGCAAGGGATTTTAAGCCTAGACAATTATCCCTTGTGAGACTCAAACCCTGCACCTTGTGCTTGTAAGGCAAACACCTTAGCCATTAAGCCACCCTCTCAACCCCAATATACTCTGCATCTCTCCTCAGCACATGTCCAAACCAACGTAATCTTGCCTCTCTGGCTTTGTCTCCAAACCTTCCAATCTGGGCTGACCCTCTAATATACTTATTCCTAATCCTGTCCATCCTCATCATACCCAGTGCAAATCTTAACATCTTTAAATCTGCCACATCCAGCTCTGACTCCTGCCTTTTTGTCAATGCCACTGTCTCCAACTCATATAACATAGCTGGTCTCACTACCCTCTTGTAGACCTTCCCTTTCACTCTTACTGGTACTCGTCTGTCACAAATCACTCCTGACCCTCCTCTCCACCCACTCCATCCTGCCTGTACTCTCTTCTTCACCTCTCTTCCGCACTCACCATTACTCTGAACTGTTAATTCCAAGTATTTAACCTCATCCACCTTCACCACCTCTACTCCCTGTATCCTCACCATTGTTCTATCCTCCCTCTCATTCAGGCACATATATTCTGTCTTAGTCCTGCTGACCTTCATTCCTCTTCTCTATAGAGCATATCACCACCTCTCCAGGGTCTCTTCCACCTCTTCCCTACTCTCACTACAGATCACAATGTCATCTGCAAACATCATTGTGCACAGGGACGTCTGTCTGATCTCATCTGTCAATCTGTCCATCACCATTGCAAACAAGAAAGGGTTCAGAGCTGATCCTTGATATAATCCCACCTCCACCTTAAACACATCTGTCACTCCCACCACAGACCTCACAGCTGTCACACTACCCTCGTACATATCCTGTACCACTCTTACATTCTTCTCTGACACTCCCAACTTCCTCATACAATACCACAATTCCTCTCTAGGCACCCTGTCATATACTTTCTCTAAGTCCACAAAGACACAATGCAACTCCTTCTGACCTTCTCTGTACTTCTCCATCAACACTCTCAGAGCAAACAACGCATCTGTAGTGCTCTTTCCTGGCATGAAACCATACTGCTGATCACTAATCATCACTTCCCTTCTTAACCTAGCTTCCACTACTCTTTCCCATAACTTCATGCTGTGACTGATCAATTTAATCCCTCTGTAGTTACTACAGCTCTGCACATCACCCTTATTCTTAAAAATCGGTACCAAAACACTTTTTCTCCATTCCTCAGGCATCCTCTCACTTTCCAAGATTTCATTAAACAATCTAGTTAAAAACACCACTGCCATTTCACCTAAACACCTCCATGCTTCCACAGGTATGTCAACTCTACCAACAGCCTTTCCATTATTCATCCTCTTCATAGCTAGCCTTACTTCCTCCTTGCTACTCCACTGCACTTCATGATTCACTATCTGCACATCATCCAACCTTCTCTCCCTCTCATTCTCTTCATTCATCAGCCCCTCAAAGTACTCTTTCCATCTGCTCAACCCACTCTCCTCGCTTGTAAGTAAGTTTCTCTCATTATCCTTTATCACCCTTACCTGCTGCACATCTTTACTAGCTCAGTCCCTCTGTCTAGCCAATTGGTACAGGTCCTTTTCTCCCTCCTTAGTGTCCAGCCTTTCATACAACTCTTCATATGCCTTATCCGTAGCCTTCACCACCTCTCTCTTTGCCATGCACCTCATCTATTTATACTCCTGCCTACTTTCTTCATCTCTCTGACAATCCCACTTCTTCTTCGCCAACCTCTTTCTCTGTATACTCTCCTGTACTTCCTCATTCTACCACCAGGTCTCCTTGTCCTCCTTCCTCTTTCCAGATGTCACACCAAGCACCTTTCTAGCCATCTCCCTTACAAGCTCTGCTGTAGTTACCCATCTATTTGGTAACTCTTCACTGCCATCCAGTGCCTGTCTTATCTCTTCCCTGAACTCCACCTCACAATTACCCTTTTTCAATTTCCACCATTTGATCCTTGGTGCTGCCCTCACACTCCTCCTCCTCTTCTTGATCACCAATGTCATCCTACAAACCACCATCCAATGCTGCCTAACTACACTTTCCCATGTCACCACTTTACAGTATCCAATCTCTTTCAGACTGGCCCTTCTACATAAGATATAATCCACCTGTGTGCATCTCCCTCCACTCTTGTATGTCACCCTGTGCTCCTCCCTCTTGTTAAAATACGTATTCACCACAGCCATGTCCATCCTTTTTGCAAAATCCACTACCATTTGACCTTCTGCATTCCTTTGCTTAACACCATACCTACCCATCACTTCCTCATCCCCTCTGTTCCCTTCAACAACATGCCCATTGAAATCTGCTCCAATCATCACTCTCTCATCCTTGGGTACAGTCATCACCACTTCATCCAACTCCCTCCAAAATGTTTGTTTCTCATCCATCGCACATCCAACTTGTGGAGCATATGCACTAACAACATTCATCATTACACCATCAATTTCCAGCTTCATAAACATCATTCTATCTGACACTCTTTTCACCTCCAAAACACTCTTAGCATACTGTTCCTTCAGGATAACCCCTACGCCATTTCTCCTCCCATCCACACCATGATAAAACAATTTGAACCCGAGTCTGATACACCTAGCCTTGCTCCCCTTCCATCTGGTCTCTTGCACACACAACATACCAACCTTCCTTCTGTCCATCATATCAGCTAGCTCTCTCCCTATACCAGTCATACTGCCAACATTCAACGTTCTGAACCTCACTACCACAGTCCATGCCTTTACCTGCCTTCGGGCATGCCTTCCCCCTCTTCTCCTCCTAAATGGTACAACTTCATTTTTGTTGTTTACACATGCAACCACTGAAGATGTGATTTCCCATTCAGTTGTACGTTTAAGGAAAGATAAAGAGAAGAGGAGGTACGTTTCCGAAATATTTTGGAAGAAGACATATTCTAATAGTTTGTTGCATTTTTCAAGTGCTCACCCTTTTAAACAAAAATGGGCTGTTGTTAAGGGGCAATTTGTTCAGGCGGCTTGGATGGTAAGTACATCTGAGTGATTTATGGATGAATGTGATTTATTAAAGAACATGTTTATTAGGAGAGGCTACCCAATTGATTTAGTACATGAAGTCATGTTGGAGGTGGTTAATAAATGAGAGAGAAGTTATTTTACACCCATTTTGGGTGGAACTATTATGCCCTTTGTAGTAAGGACAAATACTAGGGTTATTGCTGAGGCGATGGAAACTGTTGCTGATGAGAATGTTATGATCAACACTAATGATAATATTAGTTTTAAAAGTTCTTTTATCACCACTTTTTGTAAAAATAGTTATTAGGTTAGAAAAATTTTACTTAAGAACTGGGAGATTTTAAACCATGACAGAGATATTAGAGAGTATGTGGTGGATGGTCACTACATTGTATACAGGAAAGGGAGAAATTTTGAAAGATTATTTTGTGATGCGTTCTATAGTATTTTCAACAGGGTCCATGAAAAATGCAGTAGCTGTTCTTATTACATTCTTGAGGCTAATGAAGTAAGAATTAAGGACTTAAAGGTGAAACTGCAAGGAAAAATTTTCTGTAATTCTGAGAGAGTGATGTATTGTGCTTTATGTTCTAATTGCTTATGTTTTTATATAGGTAAAACAGAAAGGAAACTAAAAAATAGAATATATGAACATATTAGAGAGAGAAAAATGAAAATGATAACTAATGCCCTAGCTAAGCACTGTGTGGATAAACCAGGGCATATTTTTAAATTTATTGTTTTAGAAAGTCTAATGATGAACAAGAGGTGGGGCATGGGCTTTAGTTTTAGAAAAGCATGAATTATGGTGGAAAAACATCTTGATGTATCTCACTGGCCTGGGTTAAATAAAAATATATCAACTGCATGTATGCTGAAACTTAGAGCTCTGAAAATATAGTATTTATTTATTTCAGATTTTTCCTCCACATATATTTATTGTGACCTAATTTTATGGTTGTAAATTTTTTTTAATTATTTTTTAAAGTGGTTTATAGGAGGAATTTTATGACTGGTTGATGGTGCGGTGTGTTCACTGAGTGGAGATGACATGATTGAATTTTAATATATAAAAGGAAGTCTGTTGAAATGTTATTTTATCTGATGAAGTTTCAAAATCTTGAAACAAAAGCACTTATCTTTAATATTTCAGTTGTTATTGTGATTTTAAATGTGTGCCAAGGTTTAAGAATAAAGTTCTTGGTTTGTACTGAAAACGATTGCTTAGCAAATTTATTGAACTGCTGACATTTCACGTATCCCTTGTGCAGCATCCTGCCTATATTTGGTTGATTTTGCACAATGAGAAAGACCTCATTATCAGCTTATTAGCATATATCTGAATTGCACTTTTTTAGCACTAGCAATGTCAGACTTTATGGCAGTATTCTTTTCCCTGGTGGCCCAAGTATTATGTTAGCAGAGCACCCTCCATACACTCACACACAAACACACACACACACACACACACACACACACACACACACACACACACACACACACACACACACACACACACACACACACACACTTGTAGGTTTCTTGGTACATAGACAAATACTAGGCTATCAGTCTGCAGACTACTGCAAGTCTAGCTTCCAAGCCCAGAATTGTACGTTTGAATGCATTTTCATCCAGTATTAGCTTGTCATTTTTTTAATTTTATATTCCATATTATATACAGAACCAATGTTTTTGGTACCACCTATGGTCTACTTTCTTGGTTGGTTTCTGCTGATGACAGTCCAGCTTATGTAAGTATTTATTTTGTTAAGGCAACAATTCTTCACTACTCTGCTCAAAAGCAGCAATAACTTAATTGTTAGAATACTTGACACCCTATTGCACTCTCACATATTTGACAGAAAGGTCAAAATTCACATTTGAACAAAAAAAAAAGAAAGGTCAGAATTCTGCTCAGGCAGTGCATTTTTTCCAAACCTCCTTATTCCATTTCATTATATTGTGCCCCATTTAGTAAAATATTCTCTCTGTTTAGTTTTTCTGGTCAGGTCTATACCCTGCTTTGTAACTAACACTTTTATAATGAAATGTTTTACTGCGCAACTCCCTTGCTTCTATTAGCTCTGATCCTGTAGGTGGCTTCACCATAGCAAATATTTCTGCCCTTTCTTATATTTCATTGCCTAGCTCTGCTTCATTATCCAAAGTGTCACATCAGTGATTTTTTTTTCTTTCAGATCTGTACTTACATTGCTCTTATCTCATTCTGATGGTCACTGCTTTGTGATTAGTTCAGTCCTACCATTGTGTTTTCCTCAGTATTAACACTAATATCTTTGACCATCTTAATACACGTAGTGTTCTTGTTTCTCCTCTTTCTCGATTATAATAACTCGTGGCATTATTTTTATCATTTAACTATGCCCATATGGCAGTTTGATCAGCAGCTTTTTCTTTGTGTTGTTTTGTTACAATATGTCTAGGTGTCTATCATGAATATTCTTCAGTCCCAACCCCATGCGTGTTTTCATATTAAGCTAGTACAGCACTTATATGATTGGTTTCTTCTTTGTTGAAAGCACTTTTATACACTTTAGTAGAACACAAACATGATTTTATATTTGACAAGTGCAACTGCCTCACACAGTTCATTTAATTGTATTGTGATTTATTCACTAACAGCTCAGAATGTTGACATGACACCCTGATCCCATGTAGAAATGGGAAAAGGGGGTTGATGATGGTGATGATGACTGGAATGTAATACAAGTGAACAGACTGAGTTTCTCAGAACAGGATAAAACTGTAGTAGAAAATGTCAAGTTTCTTTTCAAGTCTATTAGCTTATACTTCTTT
Source organism: Protopterus annectens (assembly GCF_019279795.1). Classification (NCBI taxonomy): domain Eukaryota; kingdom Metazoa; phylum Chordata; order Ceratodontiformes; family Protopteridae; genus Protopterus; species Protopterus annectens. The sequence goes on along the minus strand of NC_056731.1, from coordinate 1,407,113,292 downwards.
GCTGAGAATCCCTCTCTCTCTAGGCTTCAGTATCCACCTCCAATTGAGGTACACCATCATTCCTTACATAAAATCCAGTCCTCCAGCATGCAGAACAAAACAGCCTTCTTGAAAGTCTAACAAATCTGCCATGGCTTAGCAAAGCCCCATCTTTTAGAAAATAACAAATTACCTGACTGGTCTCACAATGATTCATTAACCTAACATATCTTAAAAAAAAATACATATATATTTATATCATACAATGGCATTAGCAAAACTTTAAAACCAAAATATTAAACAATATAGTAGTATGTACGCCATATAAAGCAGTCAACACTCCAAATATATATTTATATATATATATATATATATATATATATATATATATATATATATATATATATATATATATATATATATATATATATATATATATATATATATATAAATATATGGGTCTCCTTCTAATGCCGAAGCCGATTAAGCGACAGGGAAATAACCGACGCCAGAAACCCGACAACGCAGTTGACCGACACGCTCGAATGCCGACAGACGGAAGACCGACAAGGGAATGTGTGGCGACCTGGTAAGTATGCGATAGTGAGGGATTTAGGAGTAGGGAGCGGACAGGTAAGTGTGCAATACTCAGGGATGTAGGGTTAGGGTGTGTGATAGGTGAGTGTGCGGTAGTGTCGGAGCTTGGGGTTTGGGGTGTGTAAGTGAGTTAGGGTTAGGGTGCAGGTAGGGAGTGTGTGCGGTAGTGTGGGAGCTTGGGGTTTGGGGTGTGTAAGTGAGTTAGGGTTAGGGTGCAGGTAGGGAGTGTGCGTAGTGTCGGAGCTTGGGGTTTGGGGTGTGTAAGTGAGTTAGGGTTAGGGTGCAGGTAGGGAGTGTGTCGGTAGTGTCGGAGCTTGGGGTTTGGGGTGTGTAAGTGAGTTAGGGTTAGGGTGCAGGTAGGGAGTGTGCGGTAGTGTCGGACCTTAGGGTTAGGGTTTGGGTTAGGGCTAGTGGATATGTGTTGTAGTGTACTGTGTTGTTGACGTGTAGTGTGTCGGTGTTATGGTGTTCGGTGTTTCGCGTTGTCGGGTTTGTGTGTTGTCGGGTTTCTGGCGTTGGTTATTTCCCTGTCGGCGAATCGGCGTTTCGGGCATTAGAAGTAGACCCAAATATATATATATAAAAATATATATGTTGTTTTTCTTTTGGCTTTTCCCGGTTAGGGGTCGCTACAGCAGAACTCCGGTCTGCTAATGATTGGCAGTCAATTTTTATGGTGCTGAAGTGCCAGCCCGACAGCCAACCAACAATGAAGGCATGCCTATTCACGCATGTCTTTCGAACGCCATTCGACCACAGGGAGGAAATGCAGACTCCACACAGAAGGCGCTCCAGCCAAGAATCGAACGGCAAAACTTCTTGCTGTGAGGCGACAATGCTACCACTGCACCACCGCGGCTCCATAATATATATATATATATATATATATATATATATATATATATATATATATATATATATATATATATATATATATATATATATATATATATACATATATAAAATCTAAACACAACTGGTCAACATACACCATGTAACCCAGCATAAAATGAAAAACTGCACCCGACAACTCCTAACATACACTTAACAACTCCACAGTTACACTACAGTGGAAGTAAGAGAAAATCACTGGAAGTACGCCACGTTGCAAATACAACGCATTGTGATAATGCAAAATATAATATTACTCATAAATCTTAAGAAAACTCATACCAGTGAGCAAAATATCATACAGTTTCCTTATTATAGGAGTCATAACTAGTAAAATCTAATCACAAGTGGTCTGAAAAAGTGATCTAAAGTGATAGACCACATCTATTTCTTATAGTAAACAAACTGCACCAAAACGTACACAACCAAAGACTTTTAATACGTAAAAACAAGTGCAGAGGTAAGCGCTTTCATGACAAACTGTCGCTTCATCAGACAAATTAAAATCTGTTTTAACAAACTTTATATCTACTACAACAGTCAGCTGATGCCTCCAATTAACATCAATTAAAATAAATGTCTTGCCTTATGAACTATTGTTAAAACCATGAATACTAATAAAAACGTTTATGTGTACACATGGCTGATGCACAATTTATACAACAAAACTTAACTTATTCAATCCTATTTGTGCACACATATAAAATACTAGAAAAAAAAACTTTGTATTTTTAATGCTTAAGACGATGCAACTTTAAGAAGGGTTTTAAGAATGTTGGCCCATTCAGGCCTGGAAATCTTTCGGCATTCAGTAAAAGAATCCATTTTTGTTCAACACTTTCAGTATACGTTTCAATGTCCCCTCCCCGTATACTGGTATGTATTGCCTGGATAACAAAAAATTTAAATGTATGTGTGCTGTCTGCCAACCTCACATGATTGGCCAAGGCACTACTCTCTTTGCTATTATGAATGTTTCTAATGTGTTCAAGGATCCTGTCCTTGAACATTCTATTGGTTTTGCCTACATAGAATGCATGGCATTTTTGGCAAAACGAAAAATATATAACATTAGCCGTACGACAATCAGCATAGCAGTTACTCCTGATAGTAAATCTTTGAGATGGATGCGTATAAGTCATGTTAGTACAGATGTATTGATATGCAGAACAACATCTGCAGGACAAGGTACCAATTTGCATGGAAAGAAGTGGTTTGCTAATGTTCATTTTGTTACAGAGATGTTGTTTCAGAGATCTATTATTTTTAAAAGAAATGAGGGTATATGTCCTACCTTGTCCATTAAACCTGGGGCTACTTGTAGTATGTTCCAATGTTTCTTAACAACAGATACATACTCATTTATATCACTGGAAACTGGAAAACCACTCTAAACTTGTCCAAGTTAGGACCAGTGGCTTCATTTACACATTCATCCTGTGAAACACTTCTTAAATATGGTTTGCACCTATTACTTCTTTGTGTCCATGCCTCATTAATAACAGTAGTAATTTCTCCACTGGAGTAGCCCCTCTCTAGACACTCTTGTGTAGTAATTTTAAGGGCATTTCTTGCCTCTGTATCATCATTATGTAATATAAGTACCCTATAGACTTGCCCCTTTAAAACATTTCTGGAGATATGTCTAGGGTGCATGCTGTTTCTATGCAATAGGGCATTTTTCCTTGTTGGTTTCCTATAAATACTACTAAGTTGATTAATATCTGATTTGTTAACAGATGCATCTAAGAAAATGATCTCATCTTCCGAGGACTGATAGGTAAATTTTAGGAAGTCAGTGGTGGCATGTATGTATCTAACAAAATTCACAAGCTCTAAATCATCACCTTTCCATAAGACAAAAATATTGTCCACAAAGCGGACATACCATAAAATATTTTCTAAAAAGCCATTGTTTTCTGACAGGAGAAAACTCTGTTCCCAGCATACCAGAGCCCAGTTGGCGTAGCTGTTGGCACAGGCAGTGCCCATAGCAACGCCAACCTTCTGGACATAGAACTCATTGTCAAAAATGAAAACATTATTTTCCAGTATAATCTGCAGTAGACTGCAGATGAGTTTAACCTTGTTGTCATCAAAACATTTGTTCAATGTGAGAAATTCTCTGATTCTGTCTATACCCCATTCATTGGGGATAGAAGTGAATAAAGATTCTACGTCTAGGATAACAAACTTATAGTCAGTATCAGTAGTCAATACTCTGTTATGTAATCTCTCAAGTAATGTTTTGGTATCTTTAAGGACTGTCTAACAATTGTCCAATAATGTGTGCAAATTATCCTCCACATAAATGGATAGTGGTTTGGTACCCCATCCTGCACCTGAAACTAGTGGTCTCATAGGTGGTACACTACTGTGCTTGTGTATTTTAGGCATGCCATAGATTCTAGGGATCAGTGGATTATTGGTGTTGAAAAACTTGAACAAATCTTTGTCAATTAACTCTGTCATGAGCAAGTCAAATATCAGGAAGGATACCTTCTCTATAATACCGTTAACAAATACTTTTGAGACACATTGATAGGTGTCAGTATCTCTTAGCAAAACCTTCATCTGGTTAAGATATAGATCTTTGTCAAGTATGATACCTCCACCTTTATCAGCTCGTTTAATTTCAATTGACTGCATGTTTTTAAGTTCGTCTAATGCTGCACTATCACATTGCAGCATACTACAAATATTAGTCCTTGTCCCTTTGGAGAAAAGTTGCCTAAACTCAATTTCACACACATTAATGAAGGTTTGCATGGCAGGATGTGTATTCGTAATAAAAGTACTAGGTCTTTTATGGCAAAATTTATCCTGACTGCCAATACCATTACTATTTGGAAAAATGTTCTTTAATGACAAATTCCTGCCTAATAGTCTCAAGTCTTTAAGCATCTCGGCGTGCTCTGCGCATTTTGCAGGAATGAAAGAAAGGCCCTTATTTAAAAGTCTGATTTGCTCCTCAGTTAATACAAGGGATGGAATATTAAAACTCAAACCTGTACTTGGAGTCTCCTACTTTTCAGATCATGACAGTTTGTTTCCAAACTCAGCTGTCTCTGTGCTTTGCCTTGTCTTGTTAGGCTCCTTGACCTGGTCTTTATCGGTAGTGGATCTTTCAATAGAAAGCTTGCTGTTGCATTGCTTTCTAAAAAGCATTACTCTTCTCCATGTTTAAATCTGCTTGTCGTACATCTGGGAGCTCCTTCATCATAGAACTGCTAGTAATGGCTTTAGGCTGGATCGTAGTAGGAGATATTGTGTCCACATTATCAGTATGTTTCTGAATAGAAGTTGTCTCTTCATTAGTGGAATTCAGGGATGCCAATGATGTATGTTGTATTCTAAGACCAACTTCATTTGGCGCCTTACTCGAGTTATAGGAAATAGTGTTCAATTGAGTGTTCGTGTGATTGACATTTTCATTAGTCAATGGTCTAGTCCGTTCCCTTGGCCATGAGAATACATTATTGTTTTGAAAGTCCGCAATATCCCTCTGTAGTTTTTTTAACTTTCGTAGATTGCAATCTTTTCTCATACAAAACAATGTTTTCTTGTAACTGATCCATTTTATCATGCATGGTGTTAACTGAGAAAGAATTAGAAATTTTGTTCTCGGCAGTAATAATCTCTTCCTAAATTCACTTTCTATAGGCATAAAGAAATCAAATAAGAGTTGTATATACTGTGAACTAAATTGTAAATTTAATTGCTGCCACCTTCTAAGTAAATCCGGATACATTTCTCCATAACTAGGCATATTCAAAATTCTCAGTCCTTGGGATTACCTTGTGTTTAAGTGATGCTTGTAAATGTAGACGTTGCCACTGCAGTCTTTTATATTTGTACATTTTGTTTTCAAGTTCTCGATAGCATTTCATAAATTGGAGCTGCTCATCACTGACATGGTTACTATCCATATTATAAGTAGAGTGGATAGAATTGATGTCCAATAATGGATTGTCCTGCACATTTAAAATGCATAGGAAACAATTGTTAACAATATTGAAGGTCCCTTTCTGAGATAACATCTCCATCAAGACTGTAATTTGGCTGTGTCTCTTTCACCAAATACAAGAGAGTCAATAAAGGAAAAAACAAATGGCTAGTGGTGCAGAGTGCTGCAGAACAAATGTAACCAAATAGAAAACAAACTGCACCAAAACTTACACAACCTAAGACTTTTAATATGTAAAAACAAGTGCAGAGGTAAGCGCTTTCACGACAAACTGTCGCTTCATCAGACAAATTAAAATCTGTTTAACAAACTTTATATCTACTACAACAGTCAGCTGATACCTCCAATAACCATTAATTAAAATAAATGTCTTGCCTCATGAACTGTTGTTAAAACCATGAATACTAATAAAAACTTTTATGTAAGCGTACACATGGCTGATGCACAACTTATACAACAAAACAACTTATTCAATCCTATTTGTACACACATATAAAATGCTAGAAAAAAAAAAAAACTTTGTCTTTTTAATGCTTAAGACAATGCAACTTTAAGAAGGGTTTCAAGGATGTTGTCCCATTTAGGCCTGGAAATCTTTCAGCATTCAGTAAAAGAATCCATTTTTGTTCAACACTTTCAGTATACGTTTCAATGTGCCCTCCCTGTATACTGGTATGTATTGCCTGGATAACAAAAAAATTAAAACATTAAAATGTATGTGTGTTGTCTGCCAGCCTCACATGATTGGCCAAGGCACTACTCTCTTTGCTATTATGAATGTCTCTAATGTGTTCAAGGATCCTGTCCTTGAACATCCTATTGGTTTTGCCTATATAGAATGCATGGCATTTTTGACAAAGTGAAAAAATATATAACATTAAAATTACTACACAAGAGTTTCTAGAGAGGGGCTACTCCAGTGGAGAAATTACTACTGTTATTAATGAGGCATGGAAACAAAGAAGTAATAGGTGCAAACCATATTTAAGAAGTGTTTCCCGGGATGAATGTGTAAATGAAGCCACTGGTCCTAACTTGGACAAGTTTAGAGTGGTTTTCAAGTTCTCCAGTGATATGAATGAGTATGTATCTGTCATTAAGAAACATTGTAACATACTGCAAGAAGCCCCAGGTTTAATGGACAAGGTAGGACATATACCCTCATTTTCTTTTAGAAATAACAGATCTCTGAAACAACATCTCTGTAACAAAATGAACATTAGCAAACCACTACTTTCCATGTGAATTGGTAGCTTCTAATGCAGATGTTGTTCTGCATGTCTAACATGACTTATATGCATCCATCTAGAGTAATCGCTATGCTGATTGTCGTACGGCTAATGTTATATATTTTTCATTTTGCCAAAAATGCCATGCATTCTATGTACATAGCGTACATAAATATAGTGGACTACACAAGGATGATGTCTCCCTACTTGCAGCATTTATGGATATAGTATTAGATTTTAATTACATCTATTATGAAGGTGAATACTACAGACAAACAACAGGTGTAGCCATGGGGGCAGCATGTGCCCCCATGTATGCAAATTTAGTATTGTTAGACTGGGAGAAGGAATTTGTGTTTGATTCCAATTGGATGTAATATATTAAAACTTATGTCCGTTACTTGGATGATATTTTCATCCTTTGGAAAGGTGAAACAGACAAATTGACCAATTTCATGCATTATATAAACCATACTACAGAATATCTCAGGTTTACACACCAAGTGGACACAAAGGGGATCAATTATCTTGATGTTTATATATATAATGATGGTAAAACTTTCCAGTCTAGAATACACAGAAAAGATACACATAGTAATGGATACCTTAATTTTGATAGTGCCCATTCTTACCACACTAAACGTGGCATAATAAAAGGACAATGCATAAGAGCAGCGAGAATGACGACAACAAGGGAAGTATTGTTAAGTGAACTTAATTTTATCAGTGAATCATTTAAGGAAAAGGGATACCCTATAGACATGATCAAAGACATAACAACTTATGTAGTTAAAGAATGGGGCCGGAAATATTCCCCTTTGTTGGACATAGGTTTAAGTAATACTAATGAGACAATTAAGCAGAAAAATACCAATATGACTAAGGGAGAGATGGATGATAAATATAATAAAGCCTGTATATTGAAATATGGTACACATAGTAATGAAGTGAAGGATATCATAAATTCCAATTGGAACATATTATTAAGTGATGGTACAATAAAGGATAAGATACCGAATAAACCATACTATGTGTACAAAACAGGCAATAATATAAAGAGAATAATAGAGTTAAAATATAATTCAATCAAGAGCAGCAATAGTAATAAGATAGGTACCAAAAAATGTGGTAACTGCAACTATTGCAACTATTGCAGCTACATTTATGAAGAGACATCTGTTATTCTCAAAAATAATATTAGAAGTAAAGTAAAGTTTTGTCATGGCAACTGTCAGAGTCAACATCTTGTCTATTTAGCCCTGTGCAATACTTGTATGAATTATTATGTAGGGAAAACTGATAGATACTTGAAAAATAGAATCTATGACCATCTATACTGCATTAGGAAATTAGATACTAACAATGCATTATCAAGGCACCTATTAAATAATCAAGGGTGCACAGGTTTTAAGTTTGCCATATTGGAAGTAGTGAGACCTAACCCCAGAGGAGGAAATATCAAGGCAACAGTGGGTGATAAGGAGGTGAGATGGCAGATAAGATTAAATTCAGCCATGCCACCAGGACTTAATGAAATGATTCCCACTAAACCATTGGTGAGGGCATAATCAAAGATAATAGATGAATTTTGGGTAAAAATGTTACTTCATAACACACATTATATGTACATTTACAAAATTCAACTCTATGCAGAATATACCCTTGCTTTATTAGCTGATTATATTTTATATTTTACAGTTAAAAATGTTGCTTGGGTATAGACTGAATCTTTCCAAGATAAAGAACATATTATTGCTCAACAATATTTAAGCATGGGAATATGCTCTATAGTTTCAATTAAGTAGAATACATAATACATATTAACATAACGTGGACAAGAAAATCTAGTATAAGACTATAAAACCATAATATAAAGGGAATAATTTTAGAAACTGCTGTCTAACCATTGTCAGACACTTATGTGATAAGGTAGGATCATTTTGTTCAAGATATTATGGCATATTGTAGTAGTTTATATATTTTATAATTGTCATTGATTTGATAAAGTCTTTTTAGAAGCATTGTGTTGCATAATAGAATTTTTAAACTACCTTTTAATCAATTAATTGGGTTGATGAATGAGATTAATTGATTAATTTGTGTTTTTTGGTGG
>NC_056731.1:1406929516-1407099516 GCF_019279795.1 Protopterus annectens | reverse complement strand
TTGGTGTTCATATACTCTCAGCTTGAAGTGTCTCTCAGTTTTACTGAGCACTGTAAGGCAAGTAAAAGGAATATGTCCTTTTCCCCACTGTAGTGCGACCCTGGAGTTAGTATAAATAGTTTGGGGGTGGGGGCCACAGCCCGCCACACTGGATGGGGGGGGCAGCATAGCCCCCAACTTAGTTTCATGTTATATTCTCTGCTTTTGATTTTATATTGTTTCCCTATGCAGTCTTTAAGTTACATAACACCCATGACCACCTTGCCTTTGCTTCTTTATTTATCTGTAATAGGTTTTATCTCCCTTCTTGATGGAAGTAGTTATCTTCCCTTCTTCCTTCTTCACACAGCCATATCTGACTATATCCAAATTATTTTATGTTTTTTAAGCTCACATATCTAGCACAATATCCCACAGTGTCATTTACTGGTGGATGCAGGTTATGCACTGGAACCATGGCTGACACCCATTAGAAATGCACACACACACCTACTGAAGAATGCTATAATGAGGCACACCTCAAACCAGAAATATCATAGAGCATGTGTTTGAGCTGCTGAAGTCATGGTTCCGGTGCCTAGATACATCTGGTGGAGCCCTGCATTACAATCCACATACATGTACTGAAATCTTCACTGTCTGTACCATGCTTCACAACATCATCTTGCGAAAACAGCTTCAGTAGGATCAATAAGGGGAAGAAGCACACATTCCACCACCACTGGTGAGGTCACCACAGCCACATGCAGGTAAGGAGTCAGACACAGCTGCTGTGGGTGTAGACAGATGTAGGTGTGCTCAAAATGCCCTCACATTGGCTAAGAGGGAATTATAGCACACTTACTCACCACCTAAGGGGATAAAACTTTCATCCCACAAACATACATACAGTAACATTGATGCCAAGTAATGCTCATGACCTTTACCTACCCATGTAATGGCTGTGTACTCCTAGCATCAGACAGACTCAGCCCTGAACTAAAACTATAGCAACTGCCAGATTTACAAGGTAAGCACTGAACCTGGAATAATAAAAAAAATGTATAATAATACAAATGAATGGCATATCCTTGTATACTGTTGTTTGGCAATATAAATAAATGGTGGGTGATTTATACAGCAATGACTTCAACATGTGACAGCAGTGACTTATGTGAATGCATGTGTCCTCTAGCGAGTAATAGGCTTCAGGCATCAAAGATTCACAATATCATACCTCTCAAAAGTACTGATGGTTACCAAACATCCTCAGTTCGGCCTCAAACTTTTGTACTTGCAAATCATTAAAGAGAGAAGCTAGAAATTGACACTTTCAGTTTCAGACTTTATAACCCTCAGAAGAATCTTAGAAATGCTTATGCAAAAACTGTTTGATTCTATCAACTGCCTAACTTTGCAAAACCACAATATTTAAAAAGTCTCCCTATTGTTCTGTCTTTGTCACACTTTTATTTATGGCTTTGTCCAGCTTTGTTGCTGTAAGAGTGGGGGAGACATGTACACATTACAAAAAACCTGTAAGAAAGCAGTACAATCAGAAAAACAGCATCACAAACAGATATACTAAGCCCTAATTCAGCTCTGCACCCTGACCATCAGACGCAAAGCTTATGTATCCCTGAATCCAAAAGATAGAAAACAGTTATCACTTGCACAGTGTGTTGTGTGTGTGTAGTGGGGGGGGGCAGGAAGCCAAGGCTAACACAAAAGGTAAGTGAGTGTGTGTGAGTAAGAAAGAGAAACAAGTAGACATTTGGATAAAGTATCAAATAGCCACTAAGACAAAATGAGCTTTAAGCCTCACAAATGAACCATGTTACTGTTGTTTGTGTGTCTGTATAGGCATTCCAGCTGGTATTGCTGTGTGAGTGTCTGCAAGAACACAGCTAAGCTCTGGGTTAGCTCTACATATTGGTATGTTGTACAGGTGTAAGCTGTGCATGATAGAGATGACAGTTCATTGTCATTGTATGTGACCACAAGAACTGGCTCTGCCAAGAGTTGCACTGACACATCCACGAACACAGTCAGATGTAGTGCTGCTACCTGAACATGACTGATGTCTGCTAGACAAGTTCTCACAAGTACACCCATGACCATGACACCATGAAAGGCCAAATCTGGGTGTGGACACCTCAGCCAATGACGGAGCAGTGGAAGTAGTTCACCACAGCAGTATGATCAGGTGCAGCCATATCAGCTAACATCAGATGATGTGGCTGACCTACATCTACATGGATGCTGTCCTCCTCCCAGCAGACATTTCATCACAGACAATGCCCATTCTAATGTGTCATTCATCTGATCCATTGAATCGGCAATACGGTGGAGGCAGTCACACATGTCAGTCTGTGCCACATCTGCAACCCTAAACATTTCTTCAGAGGCCCTATTGGAATATGGCTACACCTCCATGATGGCCATAAACATACATTGAGTGGTACAGAAAGACACACCTGGATCAGGTGGATGATAGACAGCAGGCCTCCTCTGAGCACCCCTAACAACCCTCCTGTGTGGCACCTCAACCAGACTTTAGCTAAAGCTAGAGTCAACAGGCATTGAAGCCACAGTAATCACACTACTCTAATTGAGTGTCTCACCCTCTGCCTGTCCAATATCTGAGAGCTCATTGGAATGGAATGGGTTTACATAGGCCTACTGGCTGTGTCTGATGGTATTACAGGGGATGGCTGAATGTCAATCTCAGTATCAAATTCAACCTCTGCACCCTGCTGATATTCTGAAATCAGGTGGTAAGAGTCCTACACCTCCAGTGTCAGGATTACCTGGGATTGTAAGCAACAAACAAAGGAAAGAAATTAATAGCTACACTACTACAATTCAATATACGCCAACAATGTAACAGTGGTGCAACTATTATAGATAGCACAGCAATATACACACAGTCCTGAGACCCACAACACATATGCGGATAAAATAAATATTTCAGTGAACTGCTCAACATTACTGAAATAAAAATGTTTGGCTTACCATGTGCAGATAACTCCAGAGTTCCTAGGGAGGATGGTTCTGGAAGAAGTTAACCAAAAGGTAAGGACACCAACATCACAATTAACAGCAATACTGAGGGGTTAAAAATGTTGGCCTTTATATGTCAAATAACGATACATTTAACAAAAACTTGGATGACACATCCACCCCAAGCAAATGTGTAATGAACCAGAATGTGTTGTTAAAAGTATCAATCTATAATTAGTCCCCTCAAAAAATTGTTAAATAAACTTAAGTACTGCTGTCAATATTTTACTATACAAGAATTATTTAACAATTGAGATTGATAAGCCTACCTGGAAGCTCCTCCTGGGACATACTTGTCCTCCCAGAAACAGCAGTACCAACATCAATCACATGCTGTTGTGCACCTTCTACTGAGCTCTCTGGATCCCTGACAGTGGACATGAGCTCTTCACTTGGTGTCAGTGGTGGCTCTGTAGCAAGCCACCCTGGTAGCCATCTGTCCACAGGTCACTGTAGCTGCTCTCCTCCAAGCTGATGAAAACATGTCATTGCTCCTATGGCATAACTCATTATATGTCCTGCTGTGGCCCCCAACAGCATTGACATCATCCACTATCTGCTGCCAAATTTCCTTTCTTCTAGACATACGCCTATACCCTCTCTCAAACAGAAAGGCACCATGTTGCCTAAATGCTTCTGCAATGATTTCATTCACAGGGTCACTGAAGGGGGATTTGCAGGGATTGAGATACCTGGGTGCCATAGCCCTTGCTGACATTAAACACAAAAGAAGGATAATACACATAAATATCATATAAATAAAAGTCCTGCTTAGATATAACACATACATTTTTCAATATTACCCAGTAGAGAAACAACAAACGTTCAAGATATTCAAATATATAAAAAAAGGATTTATGTGGTTGTGACATATTACAGTCACACACAAAGCAAGGTTGGATCCTAAACAAGGGGAGTAACAATAGCAAAGAAACCTCTGAATAAACAATTTTATTTGTACCGACACAGAAATGGAACTTGGCTCCCCCACTCCCAAAACAACAAAACAAATGACACATTTTGTTACCAACAAAAGGAATAAAACATCAGTGAAGTGTTATAAGTGCTATCAAATAAACTGTACCAAAAGCATGTGTATACATTTACTACAGAACATTAAATTTTATACAATTGTCAGTCACCTCTACCAGTGGCCTGCACTCCCCTACAGGTGTCTATGGGCCATCCAAGAAGGTTAACACCCCTGTGTCATTGACAAATAGTTCATTTACATTTAACTGAAATAACAATAGAAGAATGCAAAGAGAAACAGTTGTAATATTAGCACTTGTGATGAAAGTTAATAAGGCTGTGCATCTGAGAAAGTAAAATGCCCTGACAAAAATGCCTATTCTATCAGTAAACTTCTAAGAAGTGCATACAGATAAAAGCAGCATTTGCTAATGCATATATACAAATATTTTTCTAAGTTATGTCTTAGCATATCCAGCATATAACTGAAAAATTTAATCATACCTTATCAAGATCAGTAGTCTTCTGTACAGATAAATCCAGATTAATAGCAGTAGTCTTCTGTGTTATCCACATAAAGTAGGCTGCCTAGCTACACAGTTTACTTTTTATAGTGAATATTCAGGCCTGTCAACATGGTGAAGATGCAAATGAGGTGTGAACTCATTAGAATTGCTGAATTCCAAATTCTTGGCTCTGTATAGCAAATATAAACATAGTGCAGGCACTCAATCAGTGATTGTTGCTAACAGATTGCAACTGTAAATGATTACTGATAGGGAGAAGGAAAATACAAAAGCAATTCAGACTCCCTTACCTCCAGTGGGTGTGCCAGCCAGGTTAAACTTCCAAAGTGTAGAAGAAATCGTATTAAGGTTTTAAATGTAACTAAGCAGAACACATTTCACAGTTTGTGTTCAGCAACAACCAGCTTCACCTGCATTTGTTGAAGACTGCATATTATTACCATGTAATATTCTTACACATTAAAGACAATGATACAAAATGCCTTACAGACTGTATGTCTCAGAGTTCTGGTTTGATAGGAAAAGAATGAGCAACATACACAGAAAGCTAAGACAGAGCTGCATTTCTGCCAGCAATAGGCATAAATGGTTGTGTGATCACTCATTGAACTACATCTGACATTAATACATGTACAAACAACTCAGAAGTCTACAACTGTCAAGTGTCCTGCTAATACTGTGGATGATTTTGCAGTTGCTTGTATGCATAATGATCGTCACTCTGTTGCAAATCTGTTTCTGTGGCAAAGAGGTTTAAGACATCCCTACTGTGCTTTGAAGGTTCATTGGTATGAGAGTTCAAATCCAGACTTATGTATAAAATCTTTCATGTGTACTAACATAAATGTTGTACTGTTGTTTATTTGATAAGATTTCTTGTCTTCCTTTTGTTGTTTTTTTTTATTATTTTTCATTTTTGTAATGCCAGTATTTGAACTGTGCACTGCTTAGCACAAACAGGGGAAAATGGAGAAACACAACAAATGTCATGTAAAAATACTTCTTTGATAACTAATACATTAACTACACCTGTGAATCACTTATGTGTGTAGCACATCTGCTAAAACCATTGACCCACACAGCATATACTATCTGCAGATCAGGGTTTAAGTCCTAGCTTTGTCTTTTAAGGACAGCTTTGCTCATCTCGTTGGCATGACACTTACCATCACGCAAACCTGGACTAATGGCCCATAGAAGAAGCAGACAGAACACCTGCAGACATTCTTAATTTCAAAAAGGATATATTGCTGCATATTTTGTTTTCCATTGCACAACACTACTTAGCAGTGGTTAGCAACTTCCCCAACACCTACAGGTCTAGAACACCTGCTGACAGGAAGCTGAAAGTCATCAATTTCAAAACTGATACATTCTATTAATTCTGTTGGGTACTGAGCAAACATGGTAAGCTGCATTGCATGGCAGTTAGCACACAAAATCTAATAATGGATAGGAAAATATCAAACTCTTATTTTACTAATCCTGTGGCACCAGGTGTACATTGAGGTTTCCAATACAGCTGGTCTTGGGTTCTAATACAGCAAATTCCAAATATTTTTACAGTTGTTTCATTTTACTTTATATTAAAACTGATATGAAAAAAATACTTCCCGCTCCCAATTTTATTAAGGGTTGCACACTCAATTTTAATAGGCATAAAAACATAAAACAATTATAAATAACAATAAGTATGTATAACAGTGGAGCTCATATGAATTATTTGTGTGTCTGAAGGTATACTGACTATTATGTTTCTATAATTATGCTTATTTTCTCTGTCCTTGGATGGCCTTCAGACTTCAATAATACTCATACACACATGAACGTATAAAGGTCACACACATACATGGTTAACCCCCTCAGTCTGTCATGTGTATTTCTATATAATTCCTGGGTATGGCTGAGAAGCACTTATTTTGTGGCAAGGATAAAAAATCACTGCTGTGGAAGAAAATGTTTTGTCTCTCATGCAAAGGTTTGACTCCCACATTGTAAAACTTAATTTGATCGGTGTGTAAAGCCACACAAAAAATGTGCCTGGTCATAACATTTATGCCTTCAGTATATGTCTGCAAACTTAAATCTGCTAACAGTTACAGCAGCAAACAGCTCTCAGACTAATGCCAAGTGTCTGGTTAACCTTCCAATTTCCTAAACTGCTTTCCTCTCTGTTTGGCATTATCTCCAAACACGGTTTGCATCATTATTCGGGTTTGCCCACTACCAGTGAATGCAATAACATGCATTAGCAGGAAATCATTATTATCTATTCCAAAGTTTTCTGGTTAGACATTTCTGGTGTTAGAAGGGAAGTTGCTCAATTTAGGGCACAGAGGTGCGGTTTTCAGGAGCCCAAAATCATTAATGGACTCATTGTAAAGCACCACAGCCAAAGGCTTTTGCAGGGGGAATTCTACTGACTCACAGTATAACTCTAAGGCTTGGAATAGTCTGACCAAGGCTGTCTCCAGTGCAACTGGCATTCCACACACTGGAGAACAGTGTAGGCATCACTTTAATAACTTGGAAAAGTGCAAGAAGGATACACTCAACCAGTGGCTGGTTGAGTTCAGAGCTAACCCAAAGGCAGCAGGATAAATCCAAATACAGCTTTATTCCAAAAAAGAAACTGGATTAGTGCTTTTGTTCTAATATTTTAAAACTTCATCAGACTAGCTTTTCTAATCCAAAGCTGTATATACAAATGTTAGAAAAATGTGTACTTAAACATATACAATATGGCAGTAAGAATGATCTTCACTAATGATTATCTGCTGGGTCAGGAAAATGAATGTATAAGGCATTGAATCTTTTGCTAAAAGTAATTGAGCGAAGAAAGAACAAAGCGTACAAGACTAGACTGATGATTATATTATCGAGGCAGGACTGAAAAAGCGAAAGAATAACATTTACAGAAAGACATTATAACTGACCAGGTGCTTTGCAAAGCTGCATTATTCTCATGGGAAAACTTTTAAAAAGTATAACCTCAGCACTTTCTTATGAATAGAATATTGTAGACTATAGAGAGGTAGGTATCCTGTGACTGACCACACGTAAGTAAGGTGCAGCACTTGAATGTATAGAGTATAAAGTGAAGAGTATTTCCTGTATCATGCCAGTCAGAATTCTATACTTGTACTGTATGGTTTTGCCAATTTGTTTTTATTTAACAACAAACTTCAACACACAGTAAACAGTCACATGACAGCTGAGCCCTTTTTAAAGTTTGCATTTAAAGAGACAATGTCTTTAAAACAAAGTCTTCTATCAAATGCATTTTCTAAAAGCATATTATAGCAGTATTATAAGCCTATTTGCACACATACATAGTAACGTCATACAAAAAAATAAAAAAATAATAAAAAATATATGTAAAAATATGTATATGTATATATAAATAGATGTGAAAAACATTTTTAAATACTTAAAAAATATTCTTGATTTTTCAAAGATGATTAATAACATTAAAAGGACATATATGCAAAAATGTAGAAGATGCTCATATGGCAAACATATATTTGAGGGTGAACATATCTCTATTAATTCATATATATTCAAAGTAGCAGGAAACTTCAATTGTGATGCCACAGGTGTGGTTTATGTTGCTTTCTGCCAGAGGTGTCTGGAGTTTTGCATAGGCAAAACTGAAAGTAAATTGAAGGAAAGGATGTATGAACACCCGTATGATTTCAAGAAAAATAAATTAGTGCAATTTCAAAACATGTGCAAGAATTTCCAGGACACCAGTTTAAGTTCAGCATACTTGAAAAAGTGACCCCAGGGGTTGGGGCCTTGGTCCCTGTTACATGAAAAGATAGAGCCGTATTGGGAGCTACGTTTTAATGCTGGAAGTTTACCAGGTTTAAATGACCAAACCTCAACTGCATGCTTACTAAAACTAAAAGCATTATATAGATAAAAACATTTTTCACATCTGTAATTAGCTCTGCTGCTCAATGAGCAAATGAGTAAACTTTGCATGACGCCTACATTGAGTTTATTGAATCCCCAGACATATTTAATTTGAATTAATTTATTTTTTAAGTTAATTCCGGAACTTTTAAAACTATAAACCCAATGTATTGTTTTTCCAAAGTAACATCAATATCTTAAATACTGCTAATATATATTGCCCTCCATGCAAGGGTGCCCACAGGCAGGTGCAAGGGGGTGCATTTGCACCCCCCCCGGAACTGTCTGGCCGGGAGATTCATTTTCTTTTAGTTAAAAAATATATATTTTTTTAATGGCATTCTTCTTTTAGAAAGGTCCTGGTCCCATAGTGCATCACATCTGTGTGTATGTGTTGTCATCCGCATGCAATTTTAAATACAGGAGACTGAGTAAGTCTTCCTGCTTCACCTGTTCTGGGATTTGCTTTTGCTTTGATCATTTAAATGAGTGTTCACATTTGAGTTTTGCTTCTGTTCTGGGATTTTGCTTTTGCTTCGATCATTTAAGTAAGTGTTCACATTTGAGTTTTGCTTTACCTGCTCTGGGATTTGCTTTGATCATTTAAGTGAGTGTTCACATTTGAGTTTTGCTTCGATAATTTAAGTGTGTGTGTGTGTGTGTGTGTGTGTGTGTGTGTGTGTGTGTGTGTGTGTGTGTGTAAAATGGTGCAGTTAGGTATACCTGGTGGTTAGTGTTGCACAGGTTCAAACCCTGCACCTTGGTACAAGAAACAAGAGCCTGAATTCTCTACCTGCACCACCACTTGTGATTCAAGGAGTTGAGTTCATAGCTCCCAGCTGTCCACATTTTCACAGAATGTCTGGAATGGTTGGCTCATACGTTTGGCATATTCCTCTTAAAATTTATGATTTCTGGCAAATCAGTGAGAATTGAATTCATTAAGTAATGATAGGCATTTAAGTTTAGTCTTCATATCTTTCAGGAAACTCATGGTAACACAAACCATTTTATTCTAGCAACTTTCTAAGATTATACAAGCAATGTTTAAAATGCATCCCTGGTTTTGGGCTTTTGTCCCCCCCCCAATAAATTTTGGCTTTTTCCAGATTTCTTGTGGTGCAAATCTGAGAGATATAGTTGAGTATTAAGTGGATTTTATAAGGAGCCGAGAGCTTAGGGGAAGAGATGTTTAGTGCTGCTTATGCCAAGTCTGTTTGCATTGTTAGTTGCACAACAGGGAGCCTGTGGGTTCGACTCCCACAGTATGTAGCTAGATTGTTGATACTGTATTATGTTTGTATTTTAAAGGGGGTGGAGGCTGCAGTCCTGAGAATGTCCTCCTTTAGGAGGAGATACCTAGTAACTACGAACATTTTATCAGTTTGCCATCCATTCCCTATTGCAATATAACTAGCTTATCTTTTTTTAAAGTAACATAAACAATTTATTCTTCAAGGCAACAGGCACTTTATTTGTAGATGAAACAATGAAATATAACTAGCTTATCTTTTTTTAATGTAACATAAACAATGTATACTATACTGATGGTCAATAAAAAACTTGGCTCCTTGTATAGAATTAAACCTTACTTCACACCTCTAGCTAGAACCACCATTGCCCAGACCCATCTCACTTCTACCCTATTCTATGCCTCTCCTATCTATACAAATCTATTGAAATCTAATCTAAATAAGCTCAAAACTAGCTATAACAATATAGCAAGATTTGCCACTGGCACCCCTTTTAGAACCCACCACTGTCACAACCTTAAACAACTCGGGTGGTCTGAACTACAAAACCAGCTGGTGTATAATCAACTAGTGATCATACAAAACATCCTTCATCACCCAAATAATACTCCAATCCTCTCTAACTCAATCTCCCCATATAAAAATCTAGCGACACTCCGTTCAGCTAATAAGCTACTAATCGCCCATATCAAATCTAATAACAAAGCTGGAGACTCCCTTTTTACCAACGTTGTGGGAAAAATATGGAACAAGCTTCCTATGTCACTCACATCTCTCTCATCTACATCTCTCTACAAAAAACACCTCAAAGAACACATGAAAAATCATTGGCTCTGTTCCTGCACTAAACCTGACTAAACCTTACTTTTCCTATTACTATCTCTTCTTGCTATATGCCCTCCTTCTTGGCTTTGTCCCCTCTCAACCTTTAATACTAGAAGCTATTCAGCCCTCATATGTATCTTTTTTCTCTACCTACATCTCTAGTTCCCCTACTTTGACTTACAAATGGCAACATTAGTACTACAAGTGTACCCGTATCTCCTTATATCTAACGCCCATGCAAAAACTCTAAACTACGTTTCCTCTTCTTAGACAAACTTTTTTATTTAATTATAACCCATACACTTTTAAATTCTCTTATATAGTAGAACCTTAGTGACTTTAAGTATCATATATAGTAATTTTGCTATGTTTGGAGCATATCTCCACATGAAAGCCATTCAGTGTAAGTAGTGAATTTTTATTTTGTAATTTCTATTTTGTAATTTTATTTCGTAATTTCTATTTTTGTAATGTTTTTATGTTTGGAGCTTATCTCCCTGGGCCTCTACTGAAAATGGACATGTATCCAGCTAGACTAGCCCAGTCAACAAATGTACAATAAAATAAAATAAAATAAAATTGTTTGCTAGCAGCAACCTCTTCATTAGTTACAGATCTTGTTAATGTGGAGTTATTTAGATGACTTTTACTACTGCAGAGATAGTGAATATTTACTGATATTGGTGGATTGTAATGACAGAAATTTGAGTAGACTTTTATGATGGAAATGTTCTGAAATGGGCAGTTTTGTCATTATTGGTTCACACATTTTATTTCAGTGCTTACTGAAAAAATGTTCAAAAGAATAAACTCAAAACGCACTCTAACAAGTGTGCTGTATTATACAAGGAATATAATTTAATACAACCAGGAAGGTGAATCAAAGAACACATGTATGATTGCATGGTCCTAAATATGTGTGCAATGTGCCTATGATTTCAAAACAGCCCAAAGGTAAACATTATTCGACACTGACCAGATGCATTTGCTTTGAATGTGGGTTTCAATGCTGTTTCAATGCATGCGAGTTTCAAGGGCAGAGAAGTTTTAATGCTGTCTGTTTTCATTGTGAGACTATATTGCTTTGTTTAGCAGATGACTTTCAGTGCTACAAAATTTAAAACAACATTTTTAAATGAAATCCAAATAATCATTGTAGAAGTAAAGCATAAAGCAGTATGCACATTACAGTATTTATGGTAAATAGGGAGAAATAGCCAAGGCTTGTATTTATCAGGCTGTGGATGGTATTTCATTAGGGAAACTAAGTGGAAATTCCTTAAGATTCCAAGAGCAGGATAAGTTATTTCTTACACTTATTTCACTGAACTAAACTTCTGAAATGCTTATAATTGTGCTATACAGTTAATCTACTACATTTTCCACTATTATAAAGCTTTTTTTACTGTTTCACTGCATTTATGTACTGTTTTATACCGTTTTAACTGCATTTTTCATTGTTAGATACTGTTTCATTACTCTAATTGCAAGTTTACTGAATTACTTAATTGTAAACTGCTTTTTCATACTAAGAGTTGCATTTTCTCTATCCAAGCTTTTCTGTGCATTTTTGATTTTTTGAGGTTTCTGTGTTCTAATCTAGTCTGTTTACAGTTAAAAACATTCTCTAGAGTCTGCTTGCTCCTTGATCTGTTTAAAACTTTCATTTAGTGGCTACAGTTAGGAACTGTAATAGTTTCCAACCCACCCTCCCTAGTGTTGTGGTGTTCTTATACTTGGTGGCTTTGCAGTTGCCCACCCATACTGTACATTTATTCTGTGACATTCCTCCCAGTCTAGTGTCATTAGTTCATTCAATCTAATAGAGAACATTTGTGAAGGCCAACCCATTCAGATTCTTAACCTTGAATTAACTTCTGTTCCAGCTTTCTCCATTTCCACTTTACTGAAAAAAAAATTTTACTGAAAAAAAAAATTCTAAGCTTGCCCCCCCCTCCCTTTCTTGTAACAAGTCTTGTCCAGATACAGAATTACTTTATCCAGGACTGTTTGTAAGCTCCTGAGCCCCCGCCCACTTAACTAGGGTTAAACTATTCCTGGCGCCATAAAGTCTGCTCTTCAAATTTTCCCTTGCAACTAGCCAGCTTTTTAGTTTTAGCACTCAAATCTGTTTCTTTGAGCTCAGCACTGGTTCAGAACTTGTAAGCACTAAATAAGCTACAAATTACTACAGCACTCAACTTTCCCCACTTGTCTGGAGGAAAACAGTTTTTAGTACTTAATTATTAAGCACCTATTCAGGCATGTCTAAAGGTCAGCTCCCATTGTTTTCTCCTGTCTACCTGATGAATCTGGGCATCTTGGGACAATGCAACAAATGCATCATGTACACAGACAACCCTCTCCTCCTACCACCCAACACTACGACCTGTGAGAGATGCACTTATATAGCCAAACTGGAAGCAAAGCTCTCTTCACCGAAGACTGGACTAGATAGTCAAGAAGAGAAGGTAAACACTTGCACCGCACCACACTCATCACATAGTCCCTCAAAACTAACACCACCAAAACACACACAGAGAAGCACAAAACACATGCCTACATTCACAGAGGCTCTCAGTAAAAATCTACCCAAACAACCAAGACCTTCAAAGCAGAAATGCAAGCAACTTACACCCGCCAACACAACCCAAATGACACATAGCCCACATACTCAGTGTGCCACCCAACTACAGCCCATAAGGCATAACGTACCTAACACTCTAGTCATAGGTGACTCTATAGTCAGGCACAATGATGTTCCACTCACCAGGCTAGACAAGGAGAAAGTTACTGTCAGCTGCCTGTCGGGTGCCAGGATCCATCATTTAGTGCACACACTCAGGTCACTCCACAACAAGTACAAATATGACTCTGTCATTGTCCATGTTGGTGTGAATTACCTGAGGCGTACCTCCCTGGACTACATGAAAAGAGACATGGAAAAGCTCTCCGATCTTGCAGCCCAGGCAGGTATGACCCTAGCCCTGAGTAGCATCCTGCCATTACCTAGAATGCTACCACAGTACAAGGACAAAATGATTGACTTCAACAATTGACTAAGCTTCTGGTGTCATTCTAAGGGAATCCAGTATCTGTCAGCCTGGGATTACATGACCAACAGACCACTCTGCTTTGCCAGAGATGGCCTGCACCTGTCGCCCTTGGGATTCCAGATACTGGCAAAGGCTCTTGCCACCCATATAGTGCCTTTTCTAGGCAAGGGTCAAATGACAAATTCACCACCATAGCTGGTACAAACAAGCAAAATCTGAGGGTAATGCTACTCAATGCTAGAAGTCTAAACCTCAAAATGCACTCACTCGAGGCACTCCTTAAAATGGAGAACATCGAAATCTGTGCAGTGACAGAGACCTGGTTCAAAGCTCCAGAGAGCACCCCTGCATTACCAGGCCATAATTCATACCACACCTTTTGGCCACCAAACTCAGTCCAAGACACTAAAGGTGGAGGTGTGTCCATATTCATTAAGGATATCTACACCTCCAAGCTAGTTGCTCAGCATAATGCATCTGAGATTATCCAAGTTCAACTAACTCTGGGCAAAACCACAATCCAGATTGTAGCTTTCTACAGACTCCCCACCATGCCCCAGGATTCCCACTCCTCTTTTCTTGATACACTGGAAAATATTAAGGTGCAACCCAACACCCTACTAATGGGTGATTTTAACTACCCCACCATTAACTGGGAAAACTACTCGTGTACCAACTCTTTTGCTCAACGTTTTCTGGAATTCATCAAGTCCAACACCTTGGATCAACTTATCCACAGCCCCACAGGGGCATCAATATCCTAGACCTAGTCATCACCAACATGGGAGACCAGTGTTCCACACCAGAGGTCAGCTCCTCGTTGGTCAGATCTGACCACAAGCTAATCAGCCTAGACATCAACATCCTGCTCCCACCCCCAATTAGGAAAACAACTGTAAAAATGTTTCCAAAGTCAACTTCACACTTTTTAAGACAGAAGTGGCAAGCCTCATGACACCCATGCAGATGGACAATAGAGGTACAACTGCTGAATCCTACACAAATGCACTTTATAAGCACTTACACAAGTGCGTGGATTGTGCTATCCCTAACAGAACCAAGATGCTATCCTCCAAAAAAAAGAAAGCCAATCTGGTGGTCTTCTGTCATAAGCAAACTCTACAACAGAAGAAAGAAACTGTTGCAAAAAAGAGTAAAATCCCACAATTGGAAGAACTCCCTGGTCAGCCTCAGTAAGAAGCTGAGATCCCTCATAAAATCCTCCAAAGCTAGTTATGAAAACAAAATCACCACTGAGTCTAAAGACAACCACAAAGCATTCTATAGCTATGTCAAGAATCTCAATGGCAACACTCAGATCTGCTCTGAGTTGCAGCTCAATGACACTAAATATACAGAACCAACTGATATTGCCAACATCCTGGCAGATAGGTTCAGTGCTAACTTTACCCCCCTCTCACCCCCTAAAGGGCCCATCTTTATACTGGAAGAATGCAAAGTTCTTGTAATCATGGCTGCACAGGTAAAAACCTCACTCTCCAAAGCCAAGAACACAGCACCCATGGGACCTGACAACATTCCAGGCTGCCTTCTACACTAACTACAGAATGAACTGGCACCCAACCTAAGTACCATGTTCAATCATAGCCTCACCTCAGGCTTTGTGTGCCCATTGAATTGTGCACCATGACAGTTATCCCACTCCACAAAAGGGGGGGCCACAACAGACCCTGGGAACTACCGCCCCATTATCCTGATGAGCCTTGTCTCCAAGGTCATGGAATGTATCATCATGGAACGCATAAACAAATGCATTGGAGGTCTCCAAACTCTGGACCCCCACAGTTTGGGTTTGTAAAAGGCAGATCATGTCTCCTAACCCTGATAGACTTCTTTAAAGCAGTCAACAAAGCCATAGATGAGGATAAGGTGGTTCACACAGCCTATCTAGATCTCGCCAAGGTGTTCAACACCATCCCCCACTCTGGAATTATAGATAAACTCACTAAACTAGGTATAAATCCCTATGTCACAAGATGAGTTGCCAACTGGCTTACTGACAGAACCCACACTGTGAAAGTAGCAGACTCCAAATCAGACTTCGCACCAGTGACAAGTGGAATACCACAGGGTTCAGTCCTGGGTCCTCTCCTGCTTGGTATCTACTTCTCTGAATTACAGGCTAACACAGAAGGTCTTTGGCTAACTAAATTCACAGATGACTGCAAACTAGGAGCCATAATCGAAACTCCTAACAATGTAGACATCCTACAAAAGGGCCTCACTGAGACGGATGCCTGGTGCCAAAGCCATGGTCTCAAGCTCAATGCCAAGAAAAGTGCGTTGTCATCCCCTTTGGTAAAAAGTCTGGACCCATGAACTACCACATAGGCAGTAGTCTACTTAACACCAAAAGTGTGATAAGAGACCTTGGGACACAGGTGGACAGTAGTCTCTCCTTTGATAATCACATCACCACAGTGGTCAGGAAATCCTTCTACGTGGCACACCTCATCACAAAAGGTTTCTCATCCAGAAAAAAAGAGGTCATTGTTCCCCTCTACTAATCACTCATTAGACCCATTATAGACTACAACGCTCCTTTCGGTATGTACCTCACAGGACATCTACAACAACGGGAAAGGCCACAGAAATACCTCACAAAGAGGATTACTGGCTTCAAACAGATGGCCTACTCAGACCGACTAAAAAAACTCCAGCTTTACTCTGTCGCATATTGCCTACTCCAAGGAAATCTCTACCTAACATATCAAAGCTATGTCAAACCAAAAGCTGTTGGACATGCTCCACTTAAAGAAATCCCAATCCCTCCAAGCTACACGCTCTAGGGACCTAAACCTTGTCATCACAATAAACAGAATGCTGGAGGGATCGATTCCTGTCCCAGAGACTTCCCATACTCTGGAACAGACTACCTATCTATGTCAAACAGAGCTCCTCATTAGCACTCTTCAAGAAAAATCTTGATGATCGGATGGGTAATAGGAAATTCACCCCAGGGATCACTTCTGTGGTTATGCATGACAGGGGCACAGGAAAATAATTTTCTTGGGTGGCAAAAGCCAGGGTACCTTTTTGGCCAGGGCCAATAGCCTAGTACCTACCTATGAACATATGAACCTTAGTAATGGGACACTGGAATGGCTAGGGGGAGGTCTCTGCATGGGGGGCCCCATTTCACCATGATTTTGTGAGGGGAAGGGGTAGAAAACTCAAAGAACTCAAAGACTGTCCCAAGTGGCACAAACTCTAGCCACGTCACTGTTTGGACTGTGGAAAAAGGTACACGTGAGAGGTGTGTGTGTGTGTGTGTGTGTGTGTGTGTGTGTGTGTGTGTGTGTGTGTGTGTGTGTGTGTGTGTGTGTGTAAGTAAGAGGGCGGTAGGAGTTTATATAAGGGGGCAATTATCCAGATTTCTGCCCCATATTTTCAGTTTGTTTCTCATAAAATTGTTTTTTTTTCTGGCAAATCACTGAGGACTGATGTCAGAAAATATTGGCAGATATTTGAGTTTTAGACTTCATTTCCTCAGAAAATGCATACTTATCCAAACCTTGTTGTTCTATCCACTTTCAAAGGAGATAGGGCTATGTACGTGTGTGTGTGTCATATCTCTCAACTGTACAGATTTTCACAGAATGTCCAGATTTTTGCCTTGTATTTTTAGTGTGTTTGTCATAAAAAATTCATTTTTTTGTGGGGGGGGTTTGACAAATCCCTGGGATGAGTTAAGGATTACAGTTAGTAATTAACAACATGTATTTGAGTTTCAGACTTCACATCCTTTAGAAAATGCATTCTAAAACAACTCCTGTTATTCTAGCAACTTTCTAAATGTGTCCCTAGTTTTGGGCCTTGTCCCCAACATTATACAGTAAACTCTCAGTTAACCAGCACGCATGGGGATTGGTAGATGCCGGATAACTGTAGTTTCTGGTTGCTTGAGTGTTACCATTAAAAATAGGCATGACTAATACTGTGCCCTATACTATGTTTTTGGTTTGACTCGTTCTGAGGTTGGGGAGAGAGGTAATTTCTTCCTGTCTTCCTTTTTACAACTCTAAAACTCTAAAAAAACATAAGGTATGTTTCTGCAGGGGGAAAACAGAAAGTGCAACACATGAAAATTGTTCTGTATTTCTTCAATTTTTTTTTCTGATTGCTTGAGTTCCGGTTAACTGAGAGTTTACTGTAACAGGCTTTGTCCAGATTTCTTTGAGAGGTATGGTGTGTGTGTGTGTGTGTGTGTGTGTGTGTGTGTGTGTGTGTGTGTGTGTGTGTGTAAGAGGTTGGTAGCATATCTCTCAGCTGTCCAGGTTTTTGCAGAATGCCCAGATTTTTGCCCCCTTTCCTCTTAAAAGGATTGACATTTCTAAATAATAATAGACATTTGAGTTTTAGATGTCATACCCTTTAGAAAAATGCATACTAACACAAATCCTGTTATTCTTGCAATTATCTATGTTCACAGGAGTAATATTTATAATCAATCTGTCCCCATTAATTTTAGGCTTTGTCCAGATTTCTTGCACTAAGAGGTTGAGGTGTGTGTGTGTGTGTGTGTGTGTGTGTGTGTGTGTGTGTGTGTGTGTGTGTGTGTGTGTGTGTGTGTGTGTGAGAGAGAGAGAGAGAGAGAAATGCCCTGGTTGCAGTTAGCAGATGGAATTTGTTTGCAAGTGCATTTTCAAGGAATTGTGTGCCTCAAGGCAAAAGAAGTTTACTGCTGCTCATGCTAAGTCTGCTTAAAATGTGCAACTGTTTTGTTTAGCAAATGGTATCACTATCGTGGTATAGAAATTTAAAGCAGTGTTAGTAACACAGCAGCTAGCATACTTGCATTTTGATGTAGTGGGCTGTAAGTTTTATTCCTACAACATATAGATTTTTTAAGGGGGTGGGGTGCTGCAGTCCTGAGGGTGTCCTCCTTTGGATTAGATGCCTAGTAACTATCCCTTTCCCAATTCCCCTTTTCTAAAATATCTATTTTGCAGGTAAAACATACCCCAAATATAGTCTCACAAGATTGTACAATTCCTTATACGCTTCAAAAATTAGGAATAAAAATTGACACTTTCATTTTAAATAAATGTAAATGCATCATATCTGGGACAGGCAATTGGCTTGACATAAGTTACAGAAACAATGTTACTGTCCACCTGAGCTATCTGTTTTAAAGCAAAAATTATAATATTCCATCAACCTGAAAAAAAGCAAAAATTATAATCTGCCATCAACTTGAAAAGTAAACTTAAAACCACATGCATTTAAATGTAACCAGTTTCAAAATATTCCGTAAAATGCTATTACCTTTCCAGCTACAAAATTAACCATTAATAAAGTTGCAATCACAAAATGGTATCATTTTAAATAAGTCAGTCTCATCTTGTAACACAAAGCATTCTTCAAACTGAGCTGCACTTCAGTTAATATAGTTTAGTGCCTTACTGGCCCCCATTGGGTTTTGCCTAACTACTGCATATAATAGCAATCTCCAGACTAAAACAAAATTTACTGAGCACAAGTTCCAACTAAATGAACAAAGAAGAACCTAGAAAAATAGTAATCTGTGCCTCTAATGCTTTTATACCATACTAAAGTTTTACAGATGTATATAAAGATGTCTAAACATACAAATGTATGCCTTGGGAGCTAAAAAAGTCTTTACTTTTATTAAAAAAATCTTTAGTATCTCTTAACATAGCTATGTCTTTCAAATATAATGCACTCCAAAAAGGAATCCATAAGCTGCCCTTTCTGTTAAAGATACCAGGGTATGATCTGCTTGAATCCCACTTCCTCACAGCCAGGGACTCAGGTGAACAGTAGCTTGCACGGCTGTCTTCTCATGCTTGAACTCAAATGCTGTGCTTGAGTAAGGTGTGACAGCCGTGGAGAAAGATTGGAGCCAACAAATCTCACCTGAACCCAGGATTTGAGTTTGAGTAAGGTTAGTGCAATGTAAGTAGGAATGGCAGTACAGGAAGCGGTTTTATGGAGGGATTGGGAGGAGGTTTTAGCTTTAGGTAGCAGGAAGTCGGGTTTACGTTTACGGAGTGGGAAGGGGGTTTATGGTTAGGGAGCAATTAAGAGTTTTAGATTTGGAGAGCGTGAGAGGGTTTAAGGTTTAAGGAGCAGGAAGGGAGTTCTAAAGTTAGATGGAAAGCAGGGAGTTTTAAGGTTACTGAGTGGTAGCAGACTTTAGGTTTATGGAGGGGGGATACAGATTTAGGTTTATAGAGTGAATTGGGACTTCATTACTTATGGTCTGGGTCCAGGTGGGAGTTTTTAGAATTAAACTTAGAGTTCTGGTAAGTCTGTGTAGCCAGGTTTTGTCAGCTGGTTGGAGGGATACATAATTTCCTAGTATCAGGCAGTTGAGTGTTAAGTCACTTATTAATTAGAGCAGGTGGCAGTGAGTAAGTATATCTTGAGCTGGTAGCATAAGACCACTTGTAGTAGACTTGTCAATAAAGCCCTCCAGTAGTGAGAGATATCTTTATGATCCTTTATTAATGCATACAACTAGGATATTTTAGGATGCCTGGAAGCAAAAACTCAAATATTCAAATTCATTATTAGAAATATAATCAAAACTTTTTCTAGGGCATAAAAAACTTAGATAATATATCTTTAAATACAAACATAAGATTAGAAGAAAAGTTCCTATATGTCTCAACATCTATTAAAAGCTGCTGTACAATTTCTTTATATTGCTCCACTGAATTTATATAATTTGACTTCCTTCATCTGCTTGTTTTGGAAAATGATCTGAGGGCAATTTCTTTCTAGAGAAATAATCATTTTTAAACAGCTTATCAATATAATTTAGAAATAATTGTTCATACACATTTATTATGGCATTAGTACATTTGGTATAAAAGCTGACAGGCTTAAATATTTAATGCTCATCATCTTCAGCATTTTCATTGTCAGCATATATAAAATAATCCAAAGTTAGTTCAACTGCATTGTTAGCATCAGCATTGCTGCCTCAATGGAATGATTAAATTTTAAATTTTCTTAAGAAGTCTGAACAGTCTACATAAACATTAATTTTGTTTTAAATGTCTGATGATGGCAAAAAAAGATAGGATCTTACTTAACCAAACTCACTTTTTGAAAAGCTGCAGTCAATCAAATTTAACACCTGGCCTTCTGATATTCAGTGCTTTTCCTATTGTTGCTGCTATATGTTACCATATTTCCAGTCCCTTTTTTGATGTGTGTTAACCATAAGACCAGTTACTAGTTGCTGTGCCCATGCTTACAGTAGGGCAGAAAGAAAATGAATAGTAGAATGTTGGGGATCAATGAACCACTTCACTTTCTAGAATGAGAACATCCATCATCCATCATCCAATATCCCAAATTATAAACTGTCACCAGTTGTAAAGTACTGACATTACACAGAAGCTTTTTTTTTGTGGGCTACAAGCTCTTCCTCATATGTATATTTAAAGACTCATTTATATCAGTTTATTAATAACCAAAGACCAGTGGAGAAAGCAGAAATACTGAACAAAATGTGCAAAACTTCCTGAGAAACAAGATGATATGAAAGAACCAGTGTTTACAACTGAAAACCACCAAAATTTTTGACTCAACAACCAAAAAACATTGTTTATTAAAATCTAAATTTGTTAGCTGAGCACTTTTGTCTGACTCTAGGGCTTCATCAGAACTAATGAAATTAAAAGAAACATATCATTTCACAACCTCAGTGCCATTCTAATTGGCTGTTCCATGTACCTAAAATTATATCACATCCGATTTGAAAACTCACTTGCCATGAAATCATTGGTACAAAATACTAGTACAATTTATACTAATAATCTTATAAAAAATGTATAATATTTATAGTAAACCAATTAAAAACTTCCATATGCCCATCGCACATGAAATGAAATTTCATGCTAACATAAAAAAAAAATTAATTTTTAACAACATAAAAACTTTTTAAATGTATATTAGATGGAACAATATAGCAATACACACTATAATCTTGCAACTCTCATTCTTTAACACATCCCCTATGGAAATGTTATAATGCAGTCCAGGGGGAATGGTATTATCCAAACTTAACTGTTAGTATAGGTCATGGTACTCAATTCTATCCCACTGTCTTCATTTTGGATCAATGAGAACTTCTTCTAGAACAAAGAACTGGAAAGTAATATTGTCACATACCTGCTATATCTATACAAAGCATTAGTCTCAGCACTTTTTTTCAACATCATAAAGGTGTTTATAGATATGCCTTTTTAGGGGTCTCTCCATTTTCCACCATGTAAAAAGAAGTGCAATTCTCGCATGCAATATATTCAGGCCCTTTTCTTTTAACAGTTATAATGTTTATTACTCTTCAGAATTATAGCATTAGACATAACTGTAATGCATTCAACATTCGCAATATAAGGGTATTGTTTAAGTGCATCACACTTACAATTTCCAAAGGGTGTTCTTCTAGACTGACTACCCATTTTTGATTCAATGATTGCTTTCATATTTCAGCCCCATTTTGTATACAAATGTAAAAGGTTCAGAAAACATATGTATTTTATTTGGCATTTTTGAAAACATCTCCCAGTACTTTAAAACAATCTGTCTAACTATTGTAAAATCTTGGTTATACTTTAAAGCAAAAGCTTTTCCAAAATTTGTTACTGCTCCAGAGAATGGAAAAACACTTTCATATGTGCTAGCAAAATGGACAGGATTAAGAATAAATATATTAGAGGGTCAGCCCAGGTTGGAAGGTTTGGAGACAAAGCCAGAGAGGCAAGATTATGTTGGTTTGGACATGTGATGCAGAGTATATTGGGAAAATGATGCTAAGGATGAAGCTGCCAGGCAACAGGAAAAGAGGAAGACCTAAGATAAGGTTTATGGATGTGGTGATAGAGGACATGCAGGTGGCTGGTGTGACAGAGCACGATGCAGAGGACAGGAAGAAATGGAAACAGTTGATCTGCTGTGGCGACCCATAACGGGAGCAGCCGAAAGAAGAAGAAGATGTGCTAGCAAAACCTACACCTAATAAAGGTCAAACCTAGTGCCCCATGGTATTATAACATCATCCCTACACTGTTGTATCATTTCTGCAGGATAACTTCTCTGTAAAAACAACTCCTCATTTACACTGTAACAATCTTTCAAAAAGTCTTCATTTTCTGAAGTCATTCAGACCACCCAAACAAGCTGGACCTTCATTATACCTCTTTGATGAATTGAATGGTCACTAGCATAGTATACATTAGAATTTAAAAAGTTATCATTTCTTTATTAAAATATCTAGTGGACCAATAATTCATCAATATTATATGTGAATCTTAAAAAGTTGTGATAAAATTTAAATATTCTATAAATTCATGTAGAATATATTTACTATGTATAACAAACAAATATCATCCAAAAACAGTTGTAAAGGTTCCAACATTTTTTAAAAGGTGAGTTTAACACACTCATGATTCTACATCCACAATACCAAATTGGCATAAATGGGGGCACATAGCCCATCCATAGCAACTTCACTTGTTTGTTTAAAAAACTCACCTTCAAAATATATAAAATCAGTCCACATGTTGACTAAAAAAATCACACTTAACTAAAGTGTCTTCAAACCACATTAGTCCCTGGTCATGTGGGATAACTGAAAAAAATGTCTACAATACATATTCTTACAAAAAAAGAAGTCATCTGTGTACAGGGTCAGTTTCATTCTCTTTATAAAATTCCCACAAATCTACCATTACATGATTTCTCATATTGAAAAAAGGCATTAGCTTTCTACCAACTGATGCATTTCACTCTTAGATTCTCAAATATTGATGTCTCAGCATATTTCCTAGTTTCTCTCTGTTTAAGCATATCTGTAAGAAATCATAGGGAATGCATGAAAGATAACAGTGACTAAGTTCTTCTAAATGGCAGATAGCATTTCCATATGCTGCACTGTCTGGCTGTGTTTTGGTTATGTTCTTAAGACCCTTGTGTGGACTTCATCAGGTTTGGGAACTGACATGCATAGACAATGCAGTTTGTTAAAACTGAATATTATAAAATCACATTATTTCCTTTTGGTAGCTTAGTTATACTAGGAGTGGTAATGACAAACCCAGAAACATATAATTTTCACTTTCTGTAACCTTTTTCTGTCATTTTTCAGGGGTAATAACACATTCTTAGGCTTAAGACAGTGATGATGACTCAGTGGACAAGCTTTGAAGTGCTGCCCTGTACATTGGGTATTCAGCCCTCAAATGCCTGGTTTACATATGCAACTCTGAAACACCAAAATCCTGCAAACCCTAAAATAAATATAAAACCACATTCCCACCTCAGTATTTTATACAAACCGCCATATCATCAATCTTTAAACAACACTATCATGGAAATCAAAATAAGGTCACATAATAGCATCATATAATACCTAAACTTCACAGAAGAAGAACTTCACTGCTATATTGAGAAAATACACTACTCTTCAAAAGAAATTCACAGCAAATATGTTAAAGGACAAAATGTATAATACTGCTAAAGTTGTTAATAAAAACTGACATACATAACCATACATCACTAGCAAATCTTTCACCTAAACTAGCAATACATGTAACATTCATAAGTAAAAGAAGATACATCCATCAAACAACAAAAAGACTGCTACAATACAATACAATTCTAACCTAACAAGAAAGTCCTTTAAATACATTAGAAACATCAGAACATCGGTTGAGTAAGACACTGAAATTACATGCAAGCAACTGCCCTTGTAGCTAGTTTGCAATTTCTTTCCCTGTGAAAGCTATAATTTAATTGATGTAGTCAGTATTGCTTTACCAACCATCTAGTTGCACCCAAGTGGTAGACAAATTATAGAGGTAGTCTTCTGCCTTGAAAATTAAAAGACAACAACTATGGAGCTGTCACTTGTGTGGCTCCATTTGCCCCATCACACAATATTCCATTAGTTGTTAGTATCTCAATATGTTTCTATGATTCTTGCTTCAGTCTGCATTCTAGCAGTTTAAATTCAGTCAAAACACTACATAGGAGAAGGAGGATTCCCAGAAAAGGAGTAAAAATTTGGAGATTATGTTGCAGCAAAAAAAGAGAAAATGGACCTGCTTAGTAATAATATCAGATTACCCAAAGTTTTGGAAACCAGTACAGGAGTGCAGTAAGGAATGTGGGAATGCTGAGAATTAGGCATTATTAACAGAATTCAGTTACATTATTATCCCTCTTTATGATCAGTTTATTAAGACCACATTTAAAATAATTTATACAGTTCTGGAGTGCTAAGTATAGTACAAACCTAGGCAGAATATAAGCAATTCATTGAACAGCAATAAAGGATATACAAGGTCATTATGAGAAAACATACAAGGAGACATTAAAACAAGTTAACATGCTATGTTTTGAGAAAAAGACAGAGAAGAAACATAATAGAAATATTTACGTAAATGGATTCCACTGAATCTAATGCACATCATCTTCCAAAAAAACTGCAAGACAACCTGTGGCTACAATCTAAAGATATATGGTGATAGCTCGGGAATGATTAGTCAGAAAACTACAATAAACAAAAAAAATGCTAACTATACTGACAGGTACCACAACTGACAGTTATGGTGGAACTATCACATTAACAATGTTCACAAAAGGAAAAAAGCATAACCATCTGTAAGAAATCGTCACTTCTAAATGCCAAGAGCCATCTAAATTTGCTAAATAAAACTCTCAAACATACTACTGAGAAGTCAAGGCCAGCTATGCAATTATGATCAACAGCAACATATAATAATCATTAGTCCTAGATGGTATTACTGTAGCATAGAGGAATAAAGCTCGGGTGAGATGGGTTCCACTAGCGGTCCAGTTGTCCAAGGTACTAGCACACCTCATATTGGATCTCCAGTGGGGACTGGGAATGCACAGATGGCCATTTATACAGGAAGGCAGAGGTGGGATGATAAACCAGCTGGTCTCCATTGACTAGTCTTCCTATGATGTTATAGAGAAATTCATGTGGAAATGGGAAGTTAAGGACTAAAATAACAAAACATTCCTGACAGCCATGGGATGCTGCACTGGGATCATTGATCTCATCACTGGCCTTGGACAGGTAAGTGTAGTCCTGAAGAGGCTAAAGCAGATCTGGTAGACCCAGAGAATGGAGAGACAGTCATGGGGCAAGCTGATGGTCATCTATGGGAAACAAAAAAGAATAAATAATCATACAGCTTGTTTACTTACACTGCAAATGTCACTCAATAAAGTATTACACTTATCTTTAATGATACCACCTACTCTGAGCCACAAACCATGGCCAATAACTGTTATGATAAGTTCAGTACTGATTTTACATCATCTACCCTCCTGAATGTTCCAGCTTTTACTGTGTACCCCAAAAATTGCTTTAGGCAAGGTCCTGACCCTCTCCCTAAATCAAGAACACAACTCATAACTGCACTTAATGGAGTGTCAGGCTACCTGAAAGGAAGCCCCCAACAGAAACAAAACAGAAGTCTTAAGCTGAAAATTAGGAAGGTCAGCTAAAATTTGGCAAGTCCAGGAAAGCAGGGCCAAGACATACTTGGTCATGTGAGTCTAATAATTAATGGCTCTGAAGGCAATGGTGGCAGAGGTATAAATCTTCTTGCCCAGCCTTTCCATAGTCCTACTGTCCTTATCAGAGGGAAGAAGGTTAATGGAAGGCAGTAGTTTGGCAAGCTTACCAGAAGTCACAGAAACTACAGAGGGATCAGCAAAAGGACACTTGTGTAAATGTTTGCAGTCCTCTGGTACCTTATAGAAATGGTCAAATTTCTTAGGGGCATGGGGTTGGGTATCTGGAGCCTGTAAATCAAAAGAGAAGGCATCCAAAAAGGCAGGCAAAACAGGAGGTACAACAGAGGGTTTAGGGGAATCCATCTGAAGGAGCTCATTGTATCTCTTGTGCACATCAAACACCTGAGAGCAATCCCATTTGAAATACTCCATCATCCTTACAATTGTATCCCAAAAAGAGATCTCTTCAATTGGAGACTGGACTGGTGGATTCCTCCTCTTCAGAGCCATAGTCTAAAGAAGAAGGAATCAATGTGGAATAGGCCAAGGAGACCTCATCAGAATATACCTCTTCATCCAAGAAATCCTAATCTCTAACTCTTTTGGAAGGAGAAGATGACTAAGGAGGAGCTGGACCAGAGACCCCTTGAGGCAGTTTCAGAGCCATAAGGGCCTTAAACAGTCCCTGAGTAAAATACTGCCAATCACTCTGGGGGTCTTTGGGAGCAGAAGATGAATGCTTTGTTTTCTGTTTCTTTTTTAAATGGATATCTGCCTTATGAATAGTAGAAGGCCCAGACATAAGCCTGCACTCCACAATTGTAGTTGGCACTTCCTCCCTCATTAAGACCTGTGGAATACCCCTAGGCCCTTCCATAATCACAAGCCGTGGTTCCCTCTGGACATCTGTGAAAGATGCCTGCAAGGCCTCTGAAGAGGTGTGAGCAGCTGAATCCATACCAGTCTCTGAACCAGACACAGCAGATGACTCCGACTCTGGAACAAGATGAACCTCTGGGTCTTCATCAACCTCAAGACAGATGTCTGATAAGGGAGGTGCAGCCAAAGAATCCAGCCTAGCAGTCTTGGCCTTCCTCTTCTTTGGTGGCTGTACTTCAGGCCTAGACACACCTTCCATTGAGCCCTGAGATAAGCATTTAAGATGCTGATTCTCTAGATACATTTTGAGGGAAAAAAGTTGATTTCTGTGTATTTTAGGGGCAAAGGCCTGACAAATACTGCAAGATGTATGGTTGTGAGCAGCCCCCAAGCAAAACAAACACTGCTCATGGCAATCCTTATGGGAAACTTGTCTCCCACAATTGCATTTTCTCCTTCTGGATGACATTAACCACAAATACAGAAAAGGCAACCAAAAACAAGGAAAAACACCCCAACAGTGCACTTACCTTGGCTAAAGTATATCAGCACACCACAACAATGACTCGGGCAATCAGAACAAAGATCAAAGGATGGCGTTAGGACTGATGGCAAAGATGTTCTGAGGAGGGTACATCAATATGTCCCTTTTAAGTCATATTCTACACGAGGAGAATACTAGTGATGTACGGCATTCCCTATGGCAACCTAAAGGCTTTGGTATACTGGAGAGACATCTAGTGGCCTTGCGGGCTATATCCCCAAGTGTTACAAATACTGCAGCAGTGAATGAAAGGACAGCACAGCTTCCACTTGGACAATAAAATCTCAAGCTGTCTTTGGTGCTAATTGCCCCCTAGATAAACCCCTCCTGAATCTCTATTACCTAAATCTCTCTGCAGTTAATGTTCCTAATGTGTTCAGAATGTTACAGTAGTATCACTGTGCAAGGGTGGCCCAATAACTGACCCTGGTAATTCTATACCTATTAGACCCACTAGTATAGCCTATATGGTCCAGAAACATGTAATTGGAGAACTCATTACACTGAAGCCCTTTAAGCCTTTGACATGAGTCATTTGATTTCATAACAGGTTGCTGTTGTCTGATGTAACATGCAAATTGTTTGAAAAAGTCACTGATGCCCTTGCTATGGGTTAGACAGTTTAAAGCTCATAGCTTGACCTGATCAAGGTCTCCAAAAGCATATCATACTGTGGTAAAAGCAATATACTCATCTACTCAAGATAAACTCTTATGCATTCCACTGAATTTTAACCGTCTTACTGACAAAACATAAATTATGATAAACCGAACCACTTTCTCTAGTCAGAAAAATGACTCAAGCAGTCTTTCAGATTTTGGCCCTGGGTTTCCTCCTCTTCACTAGCTACTTTTTGAATCTGTAGGCAAATGTCTAAGGACTGATGCTAAGTAAATTTGTAGAAAACTGTAAACTGAGCTGTGACGCCCCACCAATGGACCAGTAATCCAGGAGCCTCAATCCTCACCACTGGCAACAGTGGGGAAGACGTTCACTGGTAGGATGATGGGTACACACACAGTACTTCCAGATGCAGCTCTCTGCATCAAGTACAGTTTCCCATAATAATACACAGAGACCACAGTCAGTCCTGAGCTGGTTTCTCCCTCTTTCTCCAGATCCCCATTAAGACTCCCTACTGGCACAGCTATAGAGTTGATTCCTTAGCGAGGGTTCCAAGCCAAGTTCTCCAACACTCTCTCTGTCCAACCAGTGCTTCATGTCCCTGCCCAAGTAGCTGACAACACACATTCTTGGAGATTTGGTTTACACACAGATACACACACATGCAAACACACACACACACACACACACACACACACACACACACACACACACACACACACACACACACACACACACACACACACACACACACACACATCTGGATAAGGCTACCACAAGTTTAACAGCTATGTCCCCTTTGGTCTAGACTATAAGGTAGTTATCGCTGCCACCAGAACCCCTTATCAGCTACTTTAAGGCTCTTAAAGGGTGTCCAATTTTACTGTGTAATATTAATACTAATACAAATGGTAGTTCGACCAAGAGCAAGGCTATTAGGAGTGGCCCACACAGTGTCGCTAAATAAATATGCAAGTCCTCTAAAAAAGTAAAAATCTCTACACAGATCAGTCACAATGAAAGGTTTAAATATATTTAATAATAAATAACAAACAAGAAAATATCCAATAGTAGCCACCAAACAAACCACGATGCAACCAATGAAATTGTATATGAAACAATATGCAAAAAATTAAACATAAAAATAATGCCATTATAAAAGCATAAAAAGAATTTTTCCTTTCATTTTTTGGTTATGCCATATTATAGATCATGTTACTTAGATTTATATGGCCAGTTGGTTAGTTTGAATTGAATTGACACAAAAAATTACAACAACCATGTCTAAATGAGGTCAATCAATGAGAACATCTATCAGAACATAGTAAATTAACTTAAAACCATTTGCAGGGGAAAAAAATAACTAATATATTAAATATATATATTTAATTTTGCTTTTTACAAGGTTGTTTATGTGTTTGAGTTGTTGTGTGTGATTTTTTTTTTTACTATTATTAATAATTTTTTTAAAAAAATTATTTTTTTAATATATTTATATATTTTTTTTAATTTATTTATTTAGAATTTATTTAAATGAATTTTTTTTTTTTTTTAATTAATTTGTTAAAAAAATGTATTATTTTGGTAACCCAACCATAGATGGCGTACTGTTAACCAATATGTGATGTGAAAATGACATCATCAGATTGTTCATTTCATGAGAAATTTGAAAATAATATATGAAATGACATCATAGCTGCTGTTTGTCTGAAGAAGTCTGACATAGTCAAGCTTCACAGTTACAGTTTTTTTTTTTTTTTTTGTCTTCAATAAAATATCTTTTTGGCTTCTGCATCGTGGTTTGGTGGCTACTCCTGGATATTTAATAATAAATAATAAAAAAACAAGACAGATACAGAGCCTTCAAACGATGACCTATGTGGATAGACTGAAAGTCCTGTCACTGCATTCTGTATTGTATAGGCTACTGAGAGGTAACTTGTGCCTGGTCTACAGGGTATTCTCTGACCCAGACCTGATGAAAATGCTGCACTTTGGCAAATCAAATGGCATTAGAGCCACTTGCTCTAATGATCTCAATATTGCCAGTGAAATTAACAGAACATGCTGGAGAGACAGGTATGTCTCCCAGAGACTGCCACTGCTCTGGAACAAACTTCCAGTTCATGTGTACCAGAGCTCCTTGATAACCCTATTCAAGCACAACCTGGACAAATGGATGGGTGACCGCAAATTCACCTGGAGGTGGCATCCTTGTCCCTCATGGACAGGGGTAGTCGGTGCAGATCGGTAAAGTACATCCATCTAACCAAGGACAATTGGGGCAACCTAGGATTAACATGGCTAGGCTTATAAAGGCTCTAAGGCTGCTAGCTTAGTAACCTCCTATGAACCTGTGAACCTATGAGCTGTAAGATTTTCACTGATGGCCCCATAGTAAGCAGTGGACTCAACTGTATAAGTGCCACTAGAGGAGGTATACTACACTGGTAGCATATTCAGTATTACCCTTCTAAAAAGCTTAAGAGCACATACTGAATATAATGACCCATTTTGCATGTTCATCTCATAATATTTGTATCACTTGAAGAGATGGGCAGAGTTTGATGAGCCATGATTGGTTGAAGCCAGTCAACTTTACACTGTAATTGGAATACTTTTTTTTTTTCACTTTACTTGAAGAGTGGAGGCACGTGGATTGGCTGCTGTAGTGTAGGAAGCCTGTCAGCTTTCTACAGTAAGCAGAAGTCCTTTTTTTCTCTCTTCACTTGAGGAGCTGAGGGTGTGGTGATAAAGTTTGTGGAACCAGCAGAGGGCACTAGTTGAGACAGCTATGACTCTATGTGTGAGTGCTTTGAGTACATGGTTTGAATTTTTGAAGTGCCTTTAGGGCACAATATAAAGAGTATCCCTGGTGTCTATTGTCTCTTGGCCTTTCATGTTGAAACACGTTGTTCTAATATCTTTTTCAGTGACTTTAAGGCTCACTATAAATATTTATCTTTGGTGTCTAGTGTTCTCCTGCCTCACATCTTCCATTCTGTAAATGTTCTAATAACTTCTTAAGTGCCTTTAAGGCATGACATAATAGTTATCCATGGTGTCTAGTGTATTCCAACACCCAGTACTGCAGGATTTGATTATTAGTCTAGGGCAGTGGGGAAGTGTGATAGCACTCCTGCCACAGACATTCACACATTCATAGACACACATACACACACACACACACACACACACACACACACACACACACACACACACACACACACACACACACACACACACTTAAACAGACACAGAGACACACATAGGCACCTAAGGCCATTCATCCTTCAACATATACCGACAGATGGAGCCACACACATACACATGCATGCACACACACATATGTAAACAGACACACAGACACACACACATACACATACAGACACAAAGACACAAAGACACACACACACACACACACACACACACACACACACACACACACACACACACACACACACCTAGGACCATTTATCCTTCAATATATACACAGATGGAGCCACACACATACACATGCACTCACACATGCTCCTGCTGCCACCTGTCTGCTAAACACTCTGGTACTTACCTCTAACACCATCACACTGATTAGACGCAATGGGTAAATGTCAGCTTTGGGCCGTATTCATTAGCATGGCAGGTGGTGGTGGTGACTTAAACATGCCTTACTACAGGAATTTCTGGGAGAGAGAGCACATGGCTAATTAGCATAAGATGGAATGCCTCATTAGTATTCGTGGTAGTCCACAAAGACAGCCTGCCATGGAGATGTACCATGAATTGGTACGGCGTGGTAGGGCTGTCTCTGAATCAGAAATGTCTACCACAAGGTGCAGAACAAATTTACACATCACACTAACATTTCTTAATTGGGCCTGTAGTCTTTATAGTCATATCAGTGAATTATCATTTTTTATGTGTACTTTTTCCATCGTATTGCAAAGAAAAACAGTAGTTGTTTGTACTAGGAAAGGGCTTGCAAGGTAAAAAAAACTGAAATTGTAATTAAATGCATTTTTAACCATATAGTGCAAGTGTATTACTTTGACATTTCTATTCCTTCTTATTTTTATTTATTTACTTTTTGCTGCTGTATATTTAAATTGCTTCATTTTACAAAAATACTGTAAGATTATTTTCAGTTTAATTTAGCAGAATGCATGCTTTGCTTTTAATAATTACATATTGTAAACAGACGTAGTCTAGTGCTGCAGTCTCACAGAAAACTTTCAAATAGTTCCTTTTAAGCATGTTAGACATCTTGTAACACATTAACCAGGATATTGGAAGATCGGTTTTACTAATTCTCAAAACACCAAACTATCTGTTATGTGTTAGTTGAACTATATGCATCCAAATAACCAAGACATTGCCCAGTAAGTACATACAATCAGTAATTATGTGTGCATATGTCAGCATGACAAGAATCAGAATTCGGTCTGGAGGTGCTGTCTGTGCATTATTTGCACACAGTTCTGGTAACTGGTAATGAACTAGTTGTAAGATTTCTACTGATGCCCCCACAGTGAGCAGTGGACTTAAGTGAATTAGTGCCACTAGAGGAGGTATACTACACTGGTAGCATAAGCGGTATTACCATCTAAAAAGCAAGAATGATGAATATGACAAGTGGAGTACCACAGGGTTCAGACCTGGGTCCTCTCCTGTTTGGTATCTACTTCTCCACAGTGCACTGAAAGAAAGAAGACAAAGTTTGAAGATGTTGAATGATTTATAGAAACCTGCACGAAACTCCCCTATATGTATAGACAATGACAAAAAAGGCAATGGCAATCATGTAGACTAAGAAAAGCCATGGCCCATGCTTTCAATGCCAAAAGTGTATTGTCATCCCTCAGTAAGTGGTAAAACTCTGTACCCATGAACTACCACATAGCTGATAATCTACTGGTAAAAATGTGATGAGAGACCTTGGGACATCACAGGACAGTAGGACACAGGGATAATCATCACACCACCACATCAATCACCTTACTGCGGTGATCTCATAAAATCACAAAAGGATTCTCTCATCACAAAAAGACTCATGTTCCCTCAGACCATCATCACTCTTCCCCAGTATTACAAGCATCCCCCAAGACATCTACAACACATGGAAGACATCTACAACAACACAAAAGACCACAGAAATACTTAACAAAGACAGACATATCATTGTGCAGAAACATATGCAAACCCCAGAAAAAATCTCAAAAACTACTCCCTGCATCCATCGATCTCTGCCTAACATACAAATCTCTGCCTAACATAAAAATATGTCAAACCCAGAGCTGTTGGACATGCTGCCACTTAAAAGAAATCCTCGAACCTTGCCACCACAATAAACACCACATGTCACAGGGATAGAAGAACATCCCAGAGAGGAGACTTCCCCTCCCAGAGGCTACCTATCTATGTCAAACAGAGCCTATCTCTTCAAACAGACCTCTCAAGCACTCTTTTCAAGAAAAAATGATGGATGATGGGAAATGGGAAATTCACCCGGGATTCTCTGCTCTGCTCTGACAGACAGGAAAACAATTTTGGTGGCGAAAAAATCAGCCACATTATTTTTTGGCTAGGCTTGTATGGGCCCTAGGGCCGATAGCCTAGTACCTACCTATGAACCTATATACACAAGGACAGTAAGCACTGCATGTAAGTTATAGGTCTTACACACAATTACACACATTTGTGCAATGTGACTATTCCTGCATATGTTTCCTTCAGTACCAATCACACAGCCACAACAGTTTATATTCTTTCTCCTGTTTTCCACATAAATACTATTACTTCTCATTATTTTGAATTCATCTGATGTATGATTATGGCACAATATAAGAATTAAACAGTGCAAGCCAATCTATCACCCCTGAAATAAAGTTACATTTTAGTATGTGTTTCACAGTGCTTTTCATTTGTAGGTTTGATTGCTTGACTGTCAAACTTGATGAATTCTGACCTTAAAGAAAATTGACTGTCATTAACTCCATAT
The DNA here is from genome assembly GCF_019279795.1 of Protopterus annectens. NCBI lineage: Eukaryota > Metazoa > Chordata > Ceratodontiformes > Protopteridae > Protopterus > Protopterus annectens. The sequence goes on along the minus strand of NC_056731.1, from coordinate 1,407,065,326 downwards.
TGATATTTTCTGTTTCACATATAAACAGATAGATAGCCAGATGGATAGATAGATTAGATAGATAGATAGATAGATAGATAGATAGATAGATAGATAGATAGATAGATAGATAGATAGATAGAAAGACAGTCATATATATATATATAGATATTTTGACAGATAAAGATCATTAACGTTTCTCAGTAGTAATGGAGATAGAGATCACTAATTTATCTTGGTAGTACTGGAAAAGTGTATTACAGAGTCTTTGGAATATGTCATGTAATATATCAACCACTTTAGAATTACTGATACAATAACAGTGAAAGACTATTTTATTTTATCTGCTCTGTGTTACCTTACCCAGTGGTGCTTTCCAGGCATAGACACCAGAGCTTTTCAAATAAAATTAGTACAGATATTTCCTCATACACTGATCAGAGGTCGACTCACATTTTTCCAGGTGGCTTTTCTGAAGGTTACACCAGTTACAGTTACAGTATTCAAAATGGCTTACATCACCGGTACAATGATCCTCCTGTGGTGACTAGATTTGCTCTTTAGAATGACATGGACTCTAAAATATGCTTCTCTGACCTTCGTAGATATGCATTGGTCAATCTTTAAATTGTTTAAATTGAAGGAGATAGATGTGGGAGATTTCACATCAATAGTCATTAAATTTATAAGATAAATTGGTGCATATAGTCTTTAATTCTTGGGAAGGTGTAATGGACTTAGAGACCTCAGATGTATAGTAGTCAGGTTGTTAAATACATCCATATAATGATAAGATCAATGGAAATCTGCCCACAATTTATCACATTTAATTTGTCAAGTATATGAAATGGTATAGTGTTTATTTCCCAGGCAAAACAGGAGGAAGGCCAGAGTCAGAATTCTTGAACATTTGAATGTCATTCAGAATAAGACCTCCAATTGATCTGTGGCCAAAGTTTGAAAATTGATTATAGTTTATAAAAAAGAGAAATAAACTAATTTATGTCAAGCTATTTTCCATCTAGTGCACATGTATTTAAATCACAAATGGTTGAATTAAATTAATTGAAGACACACATTCATCAACTACACATTTCACAGAAAATGGCAAATATGGAACATACTACTTCAAAGCATACTACTTCAAAGCTCTGTTTTTGAAGAGTGACAAAGTCCCCCTGCACCCCTCCATGTGGGAGTTTTACCTCACACACCCCCTTATGTAAATATACTGTAAATATACTAATGCCAAGGTCTTATAACCACAAAGAAAAGAGAAAAAATAGCCAATGTGAATCACTGCTGGTGTGCAAATACTTAAATATGTGGATGTAACATCATGTTGAGCATTTGCAAGGTATAAGTAATGCTCCATGTTAAATTAATTTGTAATTCCTGACCACATAACTATACCCTTTTACACTTTTCTATGAAATGTGACTCAGTGAAATGCATAGTTGATGAAATGTGTTGTCACTGAATGTTATTCAATCAATTGTACATTGGAGGAAATATATGAGAAACACACATACGCAGACACACACATACACACACAAACACACACACACACACACACACACACACACACACACATATATGTATATGTGTGTGTATATATATATATACATATATATATATATATATATATGTATACACTGTATATACATACATATATATATATATATATATATATATATATATATATATATATATATATATACATACATTCATCCACAAACCCTTTTTTCCCATTAAATCCACATGGGGTCAAGGTGTCACTTCAACAGTGGTAATCATTTAGAGCCAAGGTTCACGCCGCTGAGTCGCTAGCCCTGCCATGGTTATTCTACCATACCAAACTTTCATGTGCACACTTACACCTATCACCAATTTAGACTGCCCAGTCTACCTACTTCATGTTTTTGGAATGTGGAAGGAAACCAGAGCACTTGGAGGAAACATGCAAACACAAGGAGTACATGCAGACTCTGCACAGAAGGTACCCCAGCCAAGAATAAACCGAGAAAAAGAGGCAGCAATGCTGTCCACTGTGTCACTGTGCTGTCCCATATATTTCCATACATATATATATATATATATATTCACTTTATAACCTCTAAATATGGAAATCTCGAGTATCTTAAGACTATAAAGCCGAACATTCACAAAATCGAAACCCCCAAAAGTGCAAAATTGAAAATCATGACTTTTAAATACACCATCCTCTCCACACTACAACAAACCAACAAAACACACTCAAACACAAAACACCTACCCTACATATAAGCAGAGGGGCAATCTCACTTGCACCCCCACACCCCAGCTACTTATATATATTAACTCCGAGATCGCACTAACAAGACAAAGACACTAAACCCACCACTACATACTCTATATTACCCTTGCATAAACAAACATCACATGCATACAAACACCACTACTCTTAACACTTACACACTCACACTCTTACCTATCTTCCCTAACCTACACCTAAAACTCCCCAACACACTCACATACACTCAAATCCCTATCCAAAACCCTTAAAAAAAACAGCACTCACCTGAAGGATCGGTGACCATGGGATGTTGAATTCCAGTTGAGTGAATCATGTGTTGCCAAACCTTCATGTGTCGAGATCCCAGTCAGTGAATGCACTGTGCATTGACATATATGTGGTTGGTGTTGTAAGTAGAGAGCATGGTGCAGATCAGAAAATGTACCCCTGTCCCCACTGTAGTGTGATTTCAAAGTTGGAATATATAATTTTCAGGTGGGGGGGGATGCAGGAGGGCTTGCCCCCTTGCAAAACATGTAGTTTAGTGTTGTGCAGTATGTTTGTACTGCTCACAACCAGAACTACAGTTACTGTTCTTACAGGTGTAATCAGTAATCAGTTTTCTGTAGAAATACTTACTAATGTCATGGGTTCATAAGTTATTAGTAGGCAGTTGACTAGATAGATCATATTGTAGCTTAGCCATTGCAATTCTTACCACGTTATCCTTTTCCATAAGGGATTCTTGAGCAAGACCTGTGGTATATTCATGGTTATCCATTCAATAATCTATGTTGTGTTTGTATCGACTTAAGCAAAGTCTGTTACAGAGGAGAGGAAGTATTTGGCAGGCTATTGTTCCTCATATAGATGGTATTTCCTATGCTGACTGGATAGATTTTTAATTAGTATGCTTAAGTTTTAATTAATTTTCTGCCCATATAAAATGGTATCATTGGGCGCATTGCAATCAACCTTCAAGATGAAGTATCACAAATATATGCTATTTTTTGACACATTAACAAACTCTGATGTTTTTCTCTCAGCTCGAGCGTGCACTTTTGAAAGATTACCTTGTGTCACACACCATTGTTATGGCATCATTTTTATCATTCAACTATTTGTTGACATAATAGTACCTTTAGGGTAAGCTGTTTGCAGAGGAATAACTTCTTGAAAAATACTTTAGGTAACTGTTCTATACCTTAAAAATTGGATTCACATAAACAGTACAGCTGCATCTATCATATGTTTCAAAGAAACATGACAATGTAAAGCAGAAATGAAATTATGGTAAGTCACGGAATAGCGATTCTCTGCAGCTATACTTACACAACTTCCGTAGAGTAAATATTCAAGGACTTTATTCAGTTTGATGGACCTGGGCCAATTTTGTACATTAGTAGAGCAGGAAAAATAAGGGCAAAAGATCATTTCAAATTCTGCAATATAAGATGTTTACAATGGTCCATTCCAAGGAATACTTTATTGAATAAGTTTATTTCATGTACATACTTATACAAACATAGTTAAATTCACCATTTTCTACAATAAGGGCTAAAATAAAATGCATGTCTTTACTATAAATATATTTAAGCAGTATATACAATCTAGTATCATTTCCCTTTTGACAAATGTCCTCATAAATTACTTACTTTAATGGAATGGATGTTCTGGCAGGCATTATCTCTGCATATTATCAAATCTATTGTGTACTGATTTAACTATTTTTACAATACATTTGCTATGAGAAATCACAGGCAAACAGGAAACTGTTCTCCAGATAGGCATATCTCAAAGTCCTAGAGATGACCTTGACTTCCTAAAAAATATAAATAATTCTACATGCTGAACATTTGCCGGTGCTATTTTGTATCATTTTAGTAACTAAACATGATTGTGTAAAGTATTTTTAAAGTACTCATATTTAAGGTAAGGCTTCCAAAACTTAATTGTTTTGTCTGGCATCTTTCAGTTTTATCTCTCATATGATCAGAATGGGTTTCTTAAAAGGCATGTGTTTCAGAAATTATACTATATGACGGTAAAAACTGCATGTGTATTCTATGCATTTTGGTTATGTGTGTGTGTGTGAATCTGTGTTTGTGCATCTGCAAAACTGGGTATGCAAGCACTCATAGGGTTTGTGTGTGTGTGTGTGTGTGTGTGTGTGTGTGTGTGTGTGTGTGTGTGTGTGTGTGTGTGTGTGTGTGTGGGTGTGTGTGTGTGTGTAACTACAGAGTTGGAAGAAGATTAAACTAGCAAACCTTTCCATACACATTTAATTAAAAACAGTATATATAGAGAGCTTATTTTTCAAGATGTTGAAGTATTCCTGAACATTTTGAATTGATACACACCAGAAAATGCAGTTCTGATTGTGCATTACATTATTGCATTCTTTAGAATTCTACAGGTGTTTGTGTGCTTCTGCATGTGTGTCTATGCGAGTGTGTGAGTTTTTGTGTGTAACAAAGGCCTTAAAAACATTTATCTGCTGCTGTGCTGATACTGATAATCTTGACTTTGAGATACATTCATTTTTAATTTTCATTCTGTCTCCAAGAAATTCAAAGCATACTTCTGAGTTTGTACTATATTTACATACTGCTATGCAACAAATATCTACACATTAAGTCAACAATCTCAAAACACTGATGCGGTTCACTGCTAACATATAGTAAGTATACAGTGACAAGTATGCACAAAGAAGTTACATCAACACATTAACACAATATAGCATCTAAGGACTTGTTACAAAGATGAATTTTGAATGACATCACTGACAAAGGGTCTTCACTCATGTGCAAAGGCTGTTTCTAGAGCTTGTCGTCAAGCAGAATGGATATGCCATCTGCCACAGCCGTCCATCAGTTGTGATCCTCAGGAATTGAGACAATGCAGTCTTTGTGCTTTAATTGAAACCACACTCTCAGACATTCCCATTTCTCATTCCAATGGACACTATAGACCCATTGTCTTCCCACTGCAAAAAGAAAAAAAGAGAACATTTACATCAGACAAATTTTTTTCAAAGTGGGCTTCTGAGTCTGTTTTTGCTCAATCAGGCTCTAAAAACATGAGAGAAAATCTTTTTGACAATAAGATGAGAAAATGGGGGATGGGGTATCTTTCATTCTATATGTACAGCTCCTTATTAAATTATTGCAGTAATTAATCCTATTTCAGTAACAAAGTGCATTCAAGAATGCACACATTTTTGAGAGTTCCAATAATTTTATATCTGGATTAATTACATTTGTCACATGCTGTTTCAAAACAAGCATCAAAGTGAGTTGCTGCCGACTGTATTTATGTTGTGAGATTTGAATTCTGATTTAGAATGTTAGCATTTTGAACCATTTCAAACCATTATTGGTTTGACTAAACAACTCTAGAAAGTGACATAGTGCACCATTTTGTTTACAAATTAATGGAGTTAATTAAGCCTGATTCCGCAAAGAGATAAAGCCTTGACTGTGACCCAGAAGGCTGGGGATTCAATTAGTGGCCCCAACCCAACACCACAGAAGACAGGCAGAGAGGGGCGGAAGTGAAAGTGCACAACCTGCTTGCCTTTCCCAAAAGGGTGGGGAGAGTTGTGTTCAGTCAAGGACACTCTAGGTCAGTGCAACTTCCCTGGTGAATAACAGAAAAACCTCTGTTCATGCTTCAGAGGGTGTGACAGGGCTGCTTGTAAAGAATGTCTCATGCTGTCAGACCATTACATGTCCCTCTGAAATGAGTATGGTGAGATACTGAGTTCAGGGGATAGAGATGGAAAAAAATCTCCAGTCACCCTGCTGGCTGTCTGAATGATGGCCCTTCCAGGTTGAATGGGCCAACTGACAGGTAGGGGGGGAGCTATGAATCAGCAAATAGTGGGGACAAATGTGAGCAAATAATAATAATAATAATAATAGTAACAATAATAATAATAATAATAAAGTTAATCCTGCAGATATCCATCTTTTCATCAGGGTCAGAACCATCACTTCTGTTTCTTACTTTCAGTTTGTCAGCCCATCTATGGACACTCTAATAATGCTGCATTATATGAGTTAATATCAATATAAACTGACTGAAGATTAGCAGAGGGATAAAGGACTTAAAATACACTGGAGTATGAGATGGATGCATGTTTTCAATCCATTGCAATCATAACTATAACATTATGTAGGGTACGTTTGCTAAAATGTCAATCCTGAAACAAACTGATCCAGTTCATCGCCCTTTACTTTATTCTCCCACCCTTACACCATTATCTACCACTCATTGTTTAACTGCTGAAAATAAAAACAGGAAAAATAAATGACAAGTCATATTAACTTCTTGCTCAGTAACTTCATTAAGTAGCAGTGGCATCAGTCTCCTCACTTGATTGTTTTTCATGTTTTGGAAAACAAAAATCTGATACAGTGAACATTTAGAAATTACTTTGCATTTGAGTTACCATAGTCTCTATCCAGTATGAAATCATCTGAGCACATATCAAGTCTATCCGTTTAGCACTGTACAGTAGTTATTATTTAGGTATAATCATTTTTTGCAGCAGACCTGGAGCTGGACCTCCTTCTTACATGGGTTGGGCATCTCTTTGAATGTATGTATTTAGGGAACAGTCCAATTTCCTTTTTATACATGTATCACTGCAGTGCTTAGAAATGTAGACAGGAAGCACCTGGGCTCTTGATCATTGTTTGACATATCCTTTGACCTTATTCATTAAGGTCTGTACCATTTAAAATAAACACTGATATACTTATCTTTAATTCCTTTATTTATGTGTGAGACAATTACATCAACAACTTGCAGTCCAAAATTAGATAGTATCTGTTATTATTTTATGAACATTATGAACATGCAAAAGCATTCTTTAATGTAGTGCTACCTTTCTCAGACTTGATTTCAGAACTTGTCTGTCAGTTAAAGTTCCAAAGTTCATATATGTTTTTCAATTGTATATAGAAACTGTGGCTAGATATAATATCAGTGATCAGGTTTGCTTATTAATGTTATCAAATTTTATTTTCTGGCTGCAAAAATATGTGCATGTTTTAATGAACACAATTTTTTTCAAAGCTGATTACTTGCACACTTAGAAGACCGCATGTTTTTGAATAAATACATCAGTGTTTGTCTGTGATGTGTGTATAAGACAGACAAAACTCTTGACAATGTTTTATATCAGAATATACTTAAATGAAGGTATATTTGAGATACAATCAGTGGCAGCTGGTGACTTCAATGCAAGGGGGGGGGCTGCAAGAAGCAACTGAATGGGTGGAGTTGAATGCAGTAGGGTGGGGTTGTATTACAGCAGGTCAGTAATTGTTACCTATGAGCAAACATATGTGGTCATTCATTTTCGTCCATAGACTACTTCAGTGCAAACCCACTCACCACGTTATTAGCAATATACACCTTGGAAGTCTAGTTGTAATAAATACATCATGGGCCTCCCTGTTACCCATCTATCTCCTTTGCACTCCCCCAGTGCCCTTATCTGTTTTCCTCTCATCCTGGCTTCACACCATCCAGACAGATTACTTTTTTCCAGCTTTTTCATGCCTTGTTTTACTTTTTACACTCCCCCAGCATACTTCTAATTCAGCAACTGGACAAGACTCCACTGTGATTTAAATCTGGAGGAAGTAACTGAACACGATGGGGGTCTTCTAGGACCCCAGAAGTCATAAAGTGTAGATGTACTGAGGTGTATCTTAGATTTTTTTTTAACTAACGTTTGACTTAATAATGATCACTTGAACAAAAATTCATGAGTAAGGAAACATAGTCAGTCTTTCTGGGAATAGTGCAAGTGTCTGGAAGAAGGAACCAAAGCACTTGGATAAAATTCACAAAGATAAAAGTGCTGAACATAGATGAACAGCCAAAAACTCAAAAGAAGCAAGTGCTGTTATGTGGGAACACTACTCGGTACAATGCTCTGTCCGATGATCATTTACTACAACACATATCCTGCCCAGTTCACCAAAGACAGCTGATGCTTGACTGTTACAGAAAGTGAAACAAAATTATGAACTCTACTTTTGCAAAACCAGAATTATAAATACTTATTTTAAATAAACGACAGCAGTGTCAATCATTTTTATCCACACACAACCCCTGCATCCAGTTAAAACCAACTTTATTGACTAAATAAATCTCAGATATCAGAATGTGATAAAATAAAAATAGCAGCAACTGGCCAAAGTAATTCATGTTAAACCCTCCGCCCACACACAAATGTGACCATCAATTATTTCCACATTGATCCCTTAAGTAGTTTAATCATGTATGCAAAAGCAGTAAATGACACCATTTCACCACCGATCCCTTAAGTAGTTTAACTCATAACAGCCAAGTGACGCCTCCAGGTGTTTTTGCAGTTACATCCTACTGACACCTGTAGGAGTCAAATATTGCTTGTTTATATTTGCATCAATAATTTCAAAACCATGCTGCATACAAGGCATTAAAATATTTCATCTTATAGCTTACACAATAGCAAATTCAACTGTATTGATAGCTGACATCTGTCTAGTACAAGTAAAGTGAAATTAATTGTTGTTAATTTAATATTTATTTATATAGATATAAATTTTACGGTTTATACTGCAGCGGTGGTGCAGTGGTAGCATTGTTGACTCACAGTAAGAGGTTCTCCTGTTCAGTTCTCGGCTGGAGTGCAGGGAGTGCCTTCTGTGTGGAGTCTGCATGTCCTCCCCGCAATTGGGTAGTGTTCGAAAGACATGCGTAAGGGCGTGCCTTCGTTGAAGGTTGGACATTGAGCTGGCACCTTGGCGTTCGTGAAAATCTACTGCCAATCATTAGCAGACCAGAGTTCTGCTGTGGCAACCCCTAACCAGGAAAAGCCGAAAGACAAACAACATCAATTTCACAGTTTGAAAAATATCTCAATAACCAAGTGACACAGGCAGAAGAACTGTTTAGCCTCATATAAAGCTTTCGGCTGGATGAACAAAATGCCACTCACAGTACGTGTGTACCTTGAGTTTTTGGTAAGTTATTGTAAGTCATTTACAAAATATTACAAACATAATAGTTACTATGTTTACTGTGACTTATAAAATTCAGTTTAAGACATAGAAGCTAAATAATACTACCATTATAAAAATAGCTTGCCTTAAAGAGTTTACCATTTAAATTTTTTTAATAACTTCTATGGTCACAGAGATATGAATACTTGTTTGACATGTGAGGGCATAATTTGAGTCTGTCAAAAAAAAACAAAGCTCTGCCCATTGGAAGTTAAAGTGCAAACTTCCTGAGCTCCATTAGAGGAAATGAGTGGTTGACCATATATGCACACGCACTTAAATCAAACATTTTCCCCAACTATCCCTTCAGTAGTTTGTCCACGTACACCCAAGCACTTAAATGAAATATTTCCTCAACAACCCCTTCAATAGATTATCTGTGTGTGCTCAAGCAATTAAATGAAAAATTTCCCCCAACAACCCCTTCAGTAATTTCTCTATGTGTACACAGGCATTTAACTGGCACCAAATGAAACATTCCTCCAATGAAAGCTTCAGTACGTTGTCAATGTATGCAAAAGCACTTTACTGACATCAAAATAAAATTTTCCTCCAATGACCTCTTCAGTAGTCTGCCCATGTATGAACGCTCACATGCATATACTTAGACTCAAACACACACTTTAAGTATTTACCTTCTTCACGTATCTTGGCAGTAGCACACATTGTGCAGAAAAACTAAACTTTAAAATAAATAAAAAAAAAAAAAAACTTTTCCCATGCTTGTTCTTCCTCTTTTACACTACTACTTCCTTCTTCTTGGCTCAGGCTGCCTCAGTCACCTGGCACAGCCTTAGCCAATGGGAAGGGCTGCTTGCTGCATCATGCTGCAGTCCAGTGAGTCACTCATTGTGTGATTCTTCTGTCTCTGCTGAATGCTGCCAATTAAACCTGATTGATGGTCAGGAAGTTTAATGTCTGGCCTGGTAATTGTAAGAAGCAGATTTTTTTTTTGTTTCAAGTTCCAAGGACCCAGAATGCAACATAAAGTCAGCTATTACTTTTAATTTAAAGTTAATAGTTGACTTTTTCAGTTACCACATTTCATTTTTTTTCCTCTTTTTAGATGGTGGGGGCTGCAGCCCAGTAGCCAGTACTACGAGCCACCCCTGGATACAGTGTAAAGTGAATCTGTGAAAATGGCCATAAAATATATGCAATCTGTTGGGCATTTTCACATATTAACAAATTCTTTGAAAACATTTTCAAAATATATTAGTATTCCTCACTGCTTAGACAAGAATCTTTACATTATAATGTCAATACCTCCTGAATGAACTGGAAGCTCAGACTGTAGGTCTTCCATCTTATTTCTTAGGCAGATAGGAATCCAACTTTTAGATTCTTAAGCAATATAGTCCATAAGGTCTGACAGCCTCTGCTGTCAGGTCATAAAGGCATGAAAACTGACTGTAGATGGCTCTCAGTAGATGGAGGCTCTCTGACAATAGCAGACCCTGGGTATTCTGCCAGTGTGCAGAATACAGGAATGACTGGACTCACTTGTACTGGTCCTTGCTCTCCTTTGGCTAGTGGAAACATTAGCTTTTTAAGTGCAAGTCCCATGAAACAAAGAAAAAAGACTATCAAGTACATAGTCATCTTATACTAAAAATATTTTCACTGCCTGTACTATGGGAAAATTAGGTGTCACATCATAATGATGACAGAGTCCAAGTCATTCGCATAAATGAGGCATGGGGCTTGAAGCATACGTGGTTTATAATATGAGTATTCAACTATGGTTCAAAGAGAAAGATGTATAGTTCTGAAAGAGTTTAGGTGTCTTAGGATACAGAGATTGCCTAGTATACCAGTTCTGAAAGACTTTAGGTGTCTTGGGATACAAAGATTGCCTAGTATACCAGTTCTGAAAGACTTTAGGTGTCTTGGGATACAGAGATTGCCTAGTATACCAGTCTAGTTCTGAAAGACTTGAGGTGTGTTGGGATACAGAGATTGCTTAGTATACCAGTTCTGAAAGACTTGAGGTCTGTTGGGATACAGAGATTGCCTAGTATACCAATTCTGAAAGACTTGAGGTCTGTTGGGATTCAGAGATTGCCTAGTATACCAGTTCTGAAAGACTTGAGGTGTCTTGGGATACAGAGATTGCCTAGTATACCAGTTCTGAAAGACTTTAGGTGTGTTGGGATACAGACATTGCCTAGTATACCAGTTCTGAATGACTTGAGGTGTCTTGGGATACAGAGGTTGCCTAGTATACCAGTTCAAAGACTTGAGGTGTCTTGGGATACAGAGATTGCCTAGTATACCAGTTCTGAAAGACTTTAGGTGTGTTGGGATACAGAGATTGCCTAGTATACCAGTTCTGAAAGACTTGAGGTGTGTTGGGATACAGAGGTTACCTAGTATACCAGTTCTGAAAGACTTGAGGTGTCTTGAGATACAGAGATTGCCTGGTATACCAGTTCTGAAAGACTTGAGGTGTGTTGGGATACAGAGATTGCCTAGTATACCAGTTCTGAAAGACTTGAGGTGTCTTGAGATACAGAGATTGCCTAGTATACCAGTTCTGAAAGACTTGAGGTGTCTTGGGATACAGAGATTGCCTAGTATACCAGTTCTGAAAGACTTGAGGTGTCTTGGGATACAGAGATTGCCTAGTATACCAGTTCTGAAAGACTTGAGGTGTCTTGAGATACAGAGATTGCCTAGTATACCAGTTCTGAAAGACTTGAGGTGTCTTGAGATACAGAGATTGCCTAGTATACCAGTTCTGAAAGACTTGAGGTGTCTTGAGATACAGAGATTGCCTAGTATACCAGTTCTGAAAGACTTGAGGTGTCTTGGGATACAGAGATTGCCTAGTATACCAGTTCTGAAAGACTTGCGGTGTCTTGGAATACAGAGATTGCCTAGTATACCAGTTCTAAAAGACTTGAGGTGTCTTGGGATACAGAGATTGCCTAGTATACCAGTTCTGAAAGACTTGAGGTGTCTTGGGATACAGAGATTGCCTAGTATACCAGTTCTGAAAGACTTGAGGTGTCTTGGGATACAGAGATTGCCTGGTATACCAGTTCTGAAAGACTTGAGGTGTGTTGGGATACAGAGATTGCCTAGTATACCAGTTCTGAAAGTCTTTAGGTGTCTTGGGATACAGAGACTGCCTAGTATATCAGTTCATTTTATCTTAGAGAGTAAGCTGCTCAGTGGCTCTACCATACTGTCATACTGTGGAGAGTGTTGTTGTGTTATACGCTACTATATAGCTAAGTATCCCTATACATTACCTGATGTAAGCTGCTTGATGAAATGGTGGTCTTGATTAAATCTGGAAGGGTTGACAAATGTGCACCTATTCTAAGCAAATCACTGGAGGGCAGAATTCAGAACAAGACTGTCAACTTTTCCGGAACATATTGTAACACCTTCTTGCACTTTTCCAGCTCGCTCCCCCTGCATCAAAAGAAATCCGTCTTCAAGGGTCAATTGGTGTGAGCTGCTAGAATGACAACTGAAGACAAGTAGACTCTTAGAAGAGTGTACAATGTTAAGATGTATGTTTGCACATAGGGGGTACCTGGAAGCCTTCTTAACTGAGGTAATCACAGAAGTTCAATCAAAATGTGAGCTAGGAGTGTTTACTCCCATTTTGCATCATGACATTGGACCTGTCTACAATGTTAGTGTAGTGGCACCTTCAATGTCTATGGTAACTTTTCTGAATGTGGTAGGAAGTAGGGATGTTTATAACATTAAACCTCAATTTTCTCTAAGTTTTGCAACAACTTATACAATAGATGCAATTGAAGTAAGGCAAATTTTATGGAAAAATTGGGCCTTACTGCAAACAGACAACTTGGTACTACAGAAACTGGGACCCTCACCTGTGATCACCTATAGAAAAGGAAGAAACTTAAAAAGTTTAATTGAAGGTGAGAAGACTAGCATGAGCAGAAGTACAGGAATGTACAAATGTGAATCCTGTAAACAATATAAGTTCATGGAAACAGGGCAAGCATTTAAAATTGGTGCCCTTAAATTTAACACTAAACACAGACTAAATTGTAATTCAACGTCTGCGATATATGTAGATCAATGCCAAACCTGCCCAGCCTTTTACATAGGCAAGACGGACCACAAGCTGAGAGAATGTGTGTATGAACATGTATATAATATTAGTAAGAACAAAGAGGAAAATGCTCCAGACCATCACTGTATTGAATGTCCATCACACAAATTTAAATTTAGGGCTATTGACCATGTTGCCACTGACAGCCGAGGCGGTCCTACCTCTCTTTTGTTGGAGAAACTTGAGCTAATGTGGCAGTTAAGAGTGAATGCTTCATGCCCCCCAGGTTTGAACAAAGTCTGTTCCCTAGCATGTGTCCTAAAATTGATAAGTCTGGAGAGGTGACAACTGTATTTGCAGTATATTCTGGTTCCTGTTTTTCATCAGCAATTACATTCGTCAGTTGGGTCTTGTAACTTGTGGATTAGTTTTAATGATGTTACCCACTGCTAGTACTGTGATACATTATTTATTTTAACTAATATATATATATATATATATATATATATATATATATATATATATATATGTATGCATTTTTTGTATATGTGGCATGCTTTTATATTTTGGATACATTATTACATACCTACAGACAGTATAAACAATGCATGTATAACTGAGTTCTACATAGGTACCAAGTTCTCTTTGTAAACTTATGGTTACAGTGCCTTTTTAAAAGTTCTAAAAGTTAACTAGTTTTAATCACATGTTCAATTAAGTTTAATTAGTAGTGTTTTATAAGGGTGTATTTTTATTTGATTTGTATCTGAAGAAGTTTGGCCAAGGTGCCAAACGAAAAGCACTTTATTTTATTTGGTCCTCAGTGCTATTGCTTTACTGCAATAAAGCGGATTTCTGGTCAATTGAGAAGACTTCTGTTTTTCAGAGTTTGTGTTTGTGTTTTCAGTACTCTGCTTGCAGTAATACCCATTTTCAGCGGAGGCCTAGGGAGAAAAGCTTCATTTGCTTACATTGCATTATACTAAGTTCCAGTTAAACACAGAGCAGTTACCTTTCTATTTACATTTATACACAAATAGTAGTTGCATTTATACTTTCTAATATTTTATACATGTAGAAGTTACTAAAGAGAAAGTCCACATGCAACTTAGTGGACTGTACAGGCAGCAGTTATGTATAAAAATTGTTTTCTCATTTCAGTGAGAGGTCAGGATCATTCTGCTAAAGGAGAATATTTGGAGAGTATCACACTGTGAACACAAAGTCTTTACCTTGTGCTCAGCATGTGCAGGACCAGGATTGGTTAAGATTTTTTTAAGCAATATTTTAAACTATTGAATTTGTTGGAGAGTTTTATTTGTGTGGGGATACTATTTCAGAGTTTAGCAATGCACTGAGAGCAGAGTGAGTCTCTTGCAACATTACTTGACTTATTTGTTAAGTAATAAGAATTTGTTAATAGAGTGGAGGTCCCTTGCTGGCCAGTAGGGCAGTAATAAGTTTTGTAGTGCAGGGCATTGTTTTAGATGATGAATGACTTTGTGCACTGTCGTTAGCTGTGAATATGTTACGTAGTTGTGTATTTCAAGTCAGTTTAATTGCTTTAAGCTATGACAGTGCAGAGTAGCATGAGGAAGTCTGGTGGCAAATTTAGCTTTTTTATTGGTAGTATGAGGAAGTCTGGTGGCAAATTTAGCGTTTTTATTGCAGCAAGAGGTAAGTTTCTTTATTTGACTATTGTTTAAGTTTGTTAGAATAGGAGCAGCATATAAGAAAGCTGGCAATAAGAAGATAGTGGCTAGAGTTTTTCTTGCCTTATCTCTAAGGAATCCATTAATCCTATAAAGTGAGCCTAGTTTCTGGTGTGTAGATTTAATGGTATGCAGTATATACTGGTCACATTTGAGATTGGCATCTATTATAATGCCTAGAAGTTTACTGTGAGTTACAGTTTCAATGACAGTATTATTTGCTGACTTTATGGTAAAAGATTGATTTTGATTTTGGCAACTTTTTGATGTAAAAATATTAACTTAGTTTTCTTGGGGTTGAATAGGAGGTTTGATTCCTTGAGCCAGTTGTCTGTAGAGGAGTAAGATGTTTGGATAATGTGTTGGAGCGTATCTATTGTTGAGGCCACACATATTAATGTTGAGTCATTTGCATACTGAACTAAACTAGCATGGTAAGGGGAGGTGTGGAGGTCATTAATAAATATAGTGAATAGGAGAAGACCCAGGATAGACCCCTAAGTAACACTTGTTGTAACTGATTGGAAACAATGAGTAGGTTTGTCGCCATTTAATGGCTTGTTGGATTTCCATTTGTTATAACCCTGACAGATATGAGAAACTAACTGAATGTTATTTAGGAAAGTGTTCAAAGTCATTACACTGCAGTCTTAGAACAAAACAGTGCAGATGAAGATAAAGAGCAAAATGATAAAGTAGAACATGAAAAAGTTAGTTGAACAAGAAGATGTAAAACAGAGGAAATCAAACATTTCATCACTAAGAATGTCGGAACCCTAAAACATAGTATGGCAATGCTATGAGAAAGGTTGTCATATGAGGAACCATAGAAAGGGAGTTTAGCTGTGGAAAACATCAGGTCATATTGCTTCTGTTTTAATACCCTTCTTTAAACCTAACATTCTATTCTGTAAACTAAACCAGTGAAAGCAACAAGTGATAATAAAAGCACGAAATGTGGTAACAAAGATATTTTAGTGCTTACAATTAAATCAGCTATGCAGATAAATGAACAGCCCTTTCTTCCACTCGGTGTAATATAGACTCATTAGGGGTAAACTCTGCATAACCTTCCATGCTGTGAATGACCCAGCACTCTTTAAACTTGTTCACCTAACTAGAATCAGTATTAAAACATGCACCCACTCTAGAGACCTAAATCTATACAGCCTATCAACTCCAACAGATGGATTAACAGGTATCTAACGCAAATTATTCCTGTTTTGTGAAATAGGTTACCCTTGCAGATCAAGCAGAGTACTTCTCAGGCACCTGTATAAGACCACTCATGATGACTGGATTAGTGATCATACATTTTCACCTGAGATATGTGGAAAACTTTTACTTAAGAGGGGACATAGTTAGCCTCCCATCAGCATTAGACAAGGGGGCTGAGTTTCTTGATGGTCCTCTTGGGTTTAAGCTTAGAAAAGACCTAGGACTCTAAGAAGTATCACAATAATGCAGTCATCAAATAGTGTAGGCATTTCATGAAAGAAGAGAGAAAGAATATAATAAATAAATGCACACACTAAATACAGGTGAACAAGGAATGAAAAACTGTTTTCTTGGGTCTGTGAACAACACACTGACCAACAATGACAGTAGCATCAGATTCATGTTTTATATATATATATATATATATATATATATATATATATATATATATATATATATATGTATATATATATATATATATATATATATATATATATATATATATATATATATATATATATACAGAGAGAGAGAGAGAGAGATCCCCTTCATATGTTTGAAATACCGGAACATCGAACCTCTGATCATCGAAGACCAGAGGATCGAAGTTCCGAAATATCAAACCTTGTGAATGGAGATCGCCATACAGTGTGGAATGGGAACTTTCCCATTATCTTCACTGTAGTGTGATTTTGGAGTTGGTATATTTAAGTAGCATGGAGTGTGGGGTGCAGGGGTTTTTCACATTTTAAATTTTTGTCATTAGTTCGATATTTCGGAACTTTGATCCTCTGGTCTTTGGTGATCAGAGGTTCGCTGTTCCTGTATTTCAAACATATGAAAGTACACAGACGCACACACACACACACACACACACACACACACACACACACACACACACACACACACACACACACACACACACACACATACACACACACATATATATATATGTGTGTGTGTGTGTGTGTGTGTGTGTGTGTGTGTGTGTTTTCTCCACAAGGAGTTTGGTCAACATCTGTTTAATTGACTGCATTCGGTTACTTATACAGATAGTTGACAAATGTGCGTGATTGACAGTCCCCGGGTAGAGCAATATTCCTGTTACTTGCAGATTGTGCAATATCAGAGTTAGTATATATAATTAGTGGGAGGGGTGCAGCAGGGCTTGCCCTTGCGAGGTTCTTTCATGGCACATGCATACTAGGAAGTTAAGGTTTTGGTTTTCAGTGTAGACTGGTTTATCTTCAGGATGTCAATGTTAGTCAGACAACTGAATATCTATACACACACACACACACACACACACACACACACACACACACACACACACACACACACACACACACACACACACACACACACACACACATATATATATATATATATATATATATATATATATATATATATATATATGGGTCTACTTTGAAACATCTAAAACCCATAACATCTAATTTCATAACACTGAGACCAGAACATCTAAAACACAAAACATCTAAAACCCATAAAATCAAATTTCATAACATCTAACATTACAAATTGCAAGAAAATAACACTCCCTCCACATATAACGACACCAAACTACCAAACACACTTTTTACTACGTTTATGCAGGGGGGGCAAGCCCCCTGCACCCCCCTACGTAAATTAAATATACCAACTCCAAGATCGCACTACAGCGGGAAAAAGTTAATTTCCTAACCCCACTGTATCAAGCCTCCCTGCAGAAACATAGTAAAAGTGTGTTCGGTAGTTTGGTGTCATTACATGTCGTTATATGTGGAGGGGATGTTATTTTCATGTGATTTGTACTGTTAGATGTTATGAAATTCAGTGTTATGGGTTTTAGATGTTTTGGGTTTTAGATGTTCTGGTCTCAATATTATGAAATTAGATGTTATGGGTTTTAGATGTTTTGAAGGGGACCCATATATATATATATATATATATATATATATATATATATATATATATATATATATATATATATATATATATATATATATATATATATATATATATATATATATATATATATGGGTTCACTTTATAATCTTGAAATACTGAAACATTGAATGTCAGTATTTAGAGACTATAAGTCATATGTTCAGAATGGCGAACGAATATTTTGAATTCGTGGATATGCTTTAACGGTACGTGACGTGGAATGTGTCATGTGGATGGTTTCTGGTTTAGTATGTGGATTTAGATGTAATTTATGGTAAGTGTCTGATTTATAAGGGTTTTGAGTAGGTGTGTGAGTGTATGTGAGTGTGTTTGGAAGTTTTACGTGTGGGTTAGGGTAGGCAGATAAAAGTATGAGTGTTTAAATGTTGACTGTGGTGGTGTTTGTATATATGTGATGTGTGTGTGTGAGGGACTGTAGAGTTTCTATTTGTGAGTTTGCTGTATTTTTCTGTTTGGTGTGATCTTGGAGTTAGAATATATAAGTAGAGGGGTTTAGGGGGGTGCAGGGAGACTTGTCCCCCTGCTTATTTGTAGTGTAAGTTTGTTAGTTTGTATTGTTATGTTTGTGTATGTGTGTGTGTATTTTCTTTGTAATGTCGGTAGTTTGGTGTTTGTGTAGTGTGGTAAGTGCTGTGCTGAACTTCTCGATTTTAAATTTCACGTTTTTGGTGTTAGTGAAATTCGATGTTTCAGTATTTTAAGATTATAAAGTGAAATATATATATATATATATATATATATATATATATATATATATATATATATATATATCTACTGCATTCTAACGGATTTGCGTTTCACCGAAACGTAAATCCGCAAATGCATTTACACGAAAGTGCATTTCAACAAAAATGCACTTTCATGTAAATCCATGACAAAAAAAAAAAACTAAACACTTAAAACACTGTTATGCAGGGGGCAAGCCCCCCTGCACCCCCAATGTGGGGGTGCTGTGCCCTCCACACCTCCCCTACTTTAATATTCTCACTCTGAGATCGCACTACAGTGGGGAAAAGGGAATGTTCCCTCATCGCCACTGTACTACGATCTCAACAACAGTCCGCTTAGTTGAACATCAACACTGAACGTTCATGTACAACTAAGTTAACATGCAAACTTCATGTTTTTCTTTCTTTACCTAATTATTCTTTTTTAACTACTGATTTGCGTGAAAGTGCATTTTTGATAAAACGCACTTTTGCGTAAATCTACTCACGGATCTCTCATTTCAGTTAAACAGAATTCGCCAAAATAAAGTATATATATATATATATATATATATATATATATATATATATATATATATATATATATATATATATATATATATATATATATATATATATATATTAACTTATTCCAGAATCTCTTGCCCTGATAAGTCACATGATGGAATGTCAGCAAAAATGGTGTGCATGCATTGAGGTAGTTTATAACCCACCTTATGAGCTGTAGATATGCACTGCTCTGGTCTGGTAAGGTTAATAACGGGGAGGACTGTTTCTGTTGCTGAGAAAGAACAGAAAGACAGGACTGGGCAGAGATCAACAAGCATGGCAACAAGTTATTCTAGAGAACATTTACTGTATAAAAAAGGATGGCCACAGTGGTGCAGCAGTTAGAATTGGCACCTCACAGCAAGAGGTTTTCCAGTTCAATTCTCGGCTAGCATGCCTTCTGTGCAGAGTCAGCATGTCCTCCCTGCAGTTGTGTGGGTTTTTTCTGGGTGCTCTGATTTCCTCCCACATTGTTAAGACATGTAGTAGATGGACCGGACACTCTAAGTTGGCTGTAGGTGCGAGTGTGTGTGTGTGTGTGTGTGTGTGTGTGTGTGTGTGTGTGTGTGTGTGTGTGTGTGTGAGTGAGTGGTACGGATGAACTACCATGGCAGGGCTAGCCACCCGGTGGTGTAAACCTTGACTCGAGATGATTGTCACTGTTGAAGTGACACCCTGACTTCATGTGCAAAATGAGATAAAGGGGTTGAGGCTGGATGGGTTTACTGTAACAAAAATGAGTAATTTTGTTTTGTCATATAGCAACAAGTATGTATCATTTACAAATTCCAAAGCAACACTGGGTTTTTTAAATCTGACACATCTCTGAGGAACCAATAGCATGTGAAATGTAATAGTATATGCTTCTGTATCTGTGAATTTCAAGAATGCATTCATAATGAATGAGAATGAAGAAATCATAGAAAGCAAAAAGCAGATCTCATAACTGCAAAATTCTACAAAACACGGACATACAATAGAAATGAAGTTATGAAAATATAGCTGAGGTGCACACATTGTTGACAAATTGCATTCTATATGATATCTCCAGTAATCAGGTTACATTCCTTTGCTGTCTGTGCCAGACACTAATACATGTTAATTGAAACAGTGCAACGTCTGCATACTTAACTTATATGACTTCCCCCTTGTTATACGTGTTTAATTCTCTTTTATTAGGATACCTCCCAGAAGTTTCAGTGCAATTTTATTTTTGAGACATAGCTATGCTTTGGTGACCTAGTTAAAGCCTGCTGGAGGCAAACTATTCTAATAGTCAAAAATGGCAAAAGTTGTAAGAATAAGGTCAACTAAATATAAGTTAAATATATCATACTTGAATAGACCCTGCAGAGATTTTCCAAAGTAGTTTTATAGACCAGTTTGTAAATTAAATACAATCACTGCAGAGCTAAGTTGTGTAGTAGGAAACAATTTAAACATATTAATAACTTGCTTGTGCTCACTTAGTGATACCCCACTAAATTCTCAGAAATATTGTCATTGCTGCACACAATGATAACTTGAAGCATAAATTGATTAAAGTCACTCAGATGACAAACATTTAAATGGTTTGTGCTGAAACTGTATTAATAGTATTTCCTTTTTAAAAAGGTCAACATAATGTTTTGCTTGTTTCAGAAAAAAAATCTTGCCTTTTAGAACTAGAGAGGATAATGAATATAGATCTGTAACTGCTTAGTCAGAGATGGTGGAAAAGTCTCACAGCTCATTTTAGTTTGACTAGATTAGCTAATTATTGCACGCTACTGTTATTGTCTTACTCTGAAGTTTCTGCCAAGTCTGCAATGAATTCTATCCACATCTTTTGTATCTGCAGAAATCTACTTACTCTTCCTGCTTGCAGCAAATTCTTAGCATTTTTATTTAATCATCTTCTATTCATGCACTAAAACTTCCCTGAATCGGTCTATTTCAAAGATTTCCTTTCCAGTTAATAATGACCATTATTCTTGTCTCAGATACAACCTGCACATTAAATTATGCATGTATTCAATATTTATCCATTCCTTTATTTTGTCTGTGATACAAAATAAATATGAAAGAAAGTCACAGTCATCAAATGGGAAGAGTGATTTTTTTGATGTTATGTATATGGAACACAAGGCAATCTTCAAGGGGAGAAGCTACTAGAAATAGACACCATAACAAAATATTCGGATGTCTCCTACAACAGCACATATTTTGACACAATGATGCTAATAGGAATACTTTAAAATATGTGAAACTGTTGCTGTTACTACAGTCACAGATACACAGCTCTGAGGTAATAGCATAGGTTATAACACTGAAGGTTGCGACTTATATACCTGTAACAGGATAAATAAAACCAGATAAAATGGGGTCTCAATCTATATTAGAAATTATGTGACAGATGAGAACAAAACAAATTATAACAGCAGTGATATACTTAGATGGTGGCTGCTGAAATGAAACAGTAATGTAGAACCACACTATTTTGAATATGCAGGTCACTAAGGTCGATTTAATGCACATGTGCATACTCTGATCGAGGCAATTATAAAGGCATATGAAAGAAGATGCAATAATCCCAATATGAAAATCGTGCACTAGATTTGTGGTAAAATTGCAGGAAACTACAGAAATTACAAGTGAAACGGATATGCTATAGACAGAAGTATCAGTGAGTATTATCAAAGTCTTGTGGATCAGGGTATAATGGAGGAGGTTCTCTTTGTTATAAAAAGCACTGCAACCCCATCCCCGGTTTGACCGTAATAAAGTACAGCTGTGTTAGAACTTAACATACAGTACAATAGATGTCTGAGTAGATCATTGTTACAGTATTGACTACATATGGGGAGTTTCCTGCCTAGGATACCATTCATCCAGCCAATATACAAAGTATGGGTGCCTTGCTGTCATGCCATATATCTGTTCTATGATCCAAGTATGAGAACATGAATAAGTACATAAGATACATAGCGGTACAAAAATCCAAGGGACTTTCTTGCCCCAGACCAGGAAAAAAGAGGCACAAAATGGAGAGGGAACTGAGACATGACAGCAGGGAGAAGTGGAAAGGTGTAACAGGTCCACCACAACTAAGCAAGAGGAAAATATAAAGCAAAAAAAGGAGTGAAAGGAGGGAGGGTGCCAATAATGCAGGGATCTACTTGGACATCTATTGTTATGGTAAGGTTTTGCACAACTTTACTATGTCCTTTATTATCACTGTTGCAATATTGCTGATTCATGGGACAATTCCCAAAGGTTTTTAGAATATCTGGGAAGAGGACTGAGAAATGGAACTGGAGTTTAAGATTCCTTGAAGGAATAACCAAGAACCCAGTGCTGGCCCTGGAAAGGGCAGTAATTTTCTATTGTTTAATAAAGGTGTGAAAGAAAGACTATATGTCTACTTCTACAAATGGATTTTGAAACTAGACCCTTATAAAGGGCACCAGAAGCAGCAACAGCTCTGGTAGAGTGAGCTTTGACCTGGCATGGAAGAGATTCCCCATGAAAAGAACAGGAAAATAAAATAGCAACGGAAATTCATCTGAAGAAGGTCTGCCTAGAAGCATGGTAACCCATATTTTTGTGCTGAAAATAAATAGTCGATCAGATTTTCATATAGCCTTGGTTTTGTCTAGATAAAATGTGAGCCATCTAAGAACATCTGGGGAATTCAAAATTATTTTCTCCTTATTTTGAGGATTGGGAAAGAAAGAAGGCAAGTTAATAGACTGTTTTAGAGACATTTCATTGCCAGTTTTACACATAAAATATGGATTAGTCCTAAGGGCTATGCTATCCTTGTGAATAAAGAAAAAAGGAGGCAAAATCATAAGGGCTTGTTACTCAGAAACTCTTTTTGCTGAAGTAAGGGAGAACAGCAAGACAATCTTCCTAGTGCAAAACTTTAGACATAAAGAAGAGGCTAGCTCAAAAGGAGATAGAGTCAACTTCTCCGAGAGATAATTAAGGTCTAAAAGAGGAGGAATAGAGTTTATTGATGCGTTGATGTGAATGACATATTTTAGGCACTGTCTGACCTCAAAACATGTAGAAAGAGGCAGATCCAAAGGCAAGCAGGTAGAGATGGCTGTCAAATTTGCTTTAATAAGAGCATTCAAGTCCTGAATTGAGAGGTTCATCCAGATATAATAAGAGGAACATCCATATGATAAAGGTCTTGTTTTTATTTTTTTCTTTTGGCACCAAATAGAAAACCCCTTTCATTTGGAAACATACATCTTCTGGTAGTAGGCTTTCTAGCTTCCTGTAATACCTATAGTAAGTCCTTAGGAAACAGACACCTGAATGGTATCAGAATCCTATCATCAAAACTGCCAGGTTTGGAGTTTTCAAGGCTGGAGGAATGAGGGAGCCCTTACATTATGAGAGTAAGTCTATCCCATGAGATAACTTGTTATGATTGCCCTTGGCAAGATGAAAAAAAAAGGGAAAAATAATGTCATCTGGTCCAAAAGGACATCACCAGTGATATCTTTGGCTTGATATTCTTGATTTTGAGCAGGATCTTCAGAATCAGGGGAAAGGGAAGACAAGCATAAAGGAATGTCTCTTTCAATAAGCCTGACATGGTGTCCATTTTCAAGGTCTCTGAGCATGGAACTTTAAAGCAAAATAGTCTGAGCTGCCTATTAAGAGTGAAGGCAAATACACCAATTTGGGAAGTCCCCCATACGTGGATAATTTGTAAGAAGATCTCTCTGTTCAACATCAGTTTGTGAGGCTCTGCCACTGTATTCATCTCTGAGGGACTGTAAACTGCCTGAAGGAAGAGGATGTGTTAGATAGCTATTGTGCAGGCTGGCATGGCAAGTTTGCAGCATTTATAAGATTTTGTCTCTCCTCTTTCCATTGATGTATACTGACTTTTTCACTGTTTTTTTTTTCTTGTTGATGTTGTTGATATATCACATTATATTGCTATGGTCTGTAAAGATTTGGAGGGTTCCAGGAGAAAAAAAGGTGATGCAAAGACAAAAGTGTCATGACCAGGTCTGAGGCAAATCATCACAATCTGGCTGATATGTCAGGAAAGATACCCTTAGATCCTTTGAAGTCTGATTTGGACTTCTCTTGAAACTTCTTTTTAGATTTTTTTAAATTTTTTTTTGCTGAAATTTCTACTCCTTTGGAAAGCGAAATGGTCCAGCTTTGGAATTTTGGAACAGGAGAAATAAATATATGCTTAAAATCCTACACAATGTTAACTCTTTCCTATAGGCTATTGAAGATTTCAGCAGCTATAGGGCCAGAGAAATTTCCTTTGGCCAGAGAGGCATCCAATAATCTGGACTTCACATCTTCTGGGAAAGACTGCAACCTTAACCAAGAATATGTCCTTAAAGCAGACGCAGTGGCATCATCTCTAGAAGATGCAGCTTCATTATCAGAACTGAATTTAATAGAGTGTCTAGCAGGTTGAGTATCAGAACCGAGCAGAGACAAAATGGGGGATTTATTGTCTAACTCATGGAATGTCTGGCACTAACTTATCTACATCACCTTGAATCAACAAAATATACATAATCACATGGGTTTGAGAATTTGGAACAGAAAGAAAGTGTAGTGGAGGTGTACATTTTTCTTTCTTTCCTATCCTTAACTCTACTATCAGAATTAAGTAAAACATTAATAGACAGAAACAGTTTGGTAAGTTTGTCAAATTCTATAGATCTTACTACTAGATTTGATGATGGACTTTTGGAAAGAAAGTTATTTGTGTCTGGGACCTCATAAAACCTGTCATTTTTAAGTGATGCATGAAGGGACTCTAGAACTAAGCATGCTGCAGCAGAGGCATCATGTAAGGCCTCTAATATATGAGAGATTGTAGAAGGCTTAGGAACACCTGGAAAAGTAAATCAGGCACTTGTTTTCTTCCCTCTAAAAATACCGCATCATTTTTAAAATTGTGTCCTAAGAGGAAAGCACCTCTAGGGGAGAATCAGGAGATGTGGTATTCTCATCCTGTGAGTCAAACATATTGAAAATGGAGCTGGGAGGAACAAGCCAGAGATTCCATCTTTGATTCAAAGTCTTTCTGTTCAAAATAAGAGTCACATACCCTCTTAAACGGGGAAGGAGAAACAAGAAAGGATAGAAACTGAGGCAGCTTTAGAGATATTATTTCCTTAAAAAAGCTTTTGGGAGAAATCACACCACTCCATTTGTGGGTCCCTAGGGGTAGAAGGAGTGGTAGAAGAGTTATGTTTAGTCTTCCGTTTCTTGGGAGCATCAGCAGAAAGGTACTGGGGAAAATCTGACTCCTGATGTTAACCAGTAAGGGCTCTGGTAACTTCCTTTCAAACCAGGATTTGAGGTATGCACTTAGGACCTTCAGATATAATAAGTAAGGGTTCTCTCTTCAGAGCCAAACCAGCCATATGATCAGTCATGCTGAACTTGTCTACTTTCTGCACCTTATCTGCTTCTAGCAGGGTCAAAGCAGCAAGAGTAGCGACTAAAACTGGGTGGCCTGAGAGATTTTCAAGCACCACTGCAGAGACATCCAGGTCCAACCAGACAACAGAAATACTGGAAAGCTTTGACTTCTTGAACTTCTTTCACAGATGTTGAGAGATGTCCAACTGGGAAGATTCAGAGGCCATTCTGACCAGCACAAGTTCCTTTAGTCTTTGATTTTCTAAATAAATCCATAGGGAGGCTAAGCAACTCCTTAAAGTTTTAGGAAAAAAGGATTTGAGGATGGAACACTCCTTGTGGTTGTGACTAAGTCCTTGACAGAATAAACACTTCTTATACCTATCTTTATATGGTATCTGCTTCCTGCAGTCACATTTAACCTTCTTAGCTGACATGAAAAAAATCTACTTTTCAGACAAACTTTAAAGGAAATACAAATGTTCCCCAGTGGGGATACTTATATGCCCACTCACAATGGAAACTGTTATAGTCTGTATGGCTGACAGACTAAAGTGAAAAATGTAGTCTTACTGTACAGGCAGGCAGCAAGAAAGTTTTGTGGATTTTCATGCCTGTACATCTCTTATGTACCAATTTCCATTCTTGCATGTGGGTCATAGGTCAGACATATGGAGGGAGAGGAAGTCACCCAAGCTTTGATACACTGGCTGGACACATAAAATAAAAGTGCAAACTCAGGTGGCACCTGAACTTAGAGAAAAGAGAAACAGTCAACTTGACAAATAAACTTACTCTAACTGCTTATTGAGTGCTAGACACACAACTGATGAGTGTCCATTTGTAGAACTGCCAAGTAAATATTTAATTTCAGAGACTGCCAGCTGAATTAACTAATGTTCATCAAACTATGTTCAACAAACCAACCACAGACCTATCCCCCAAAATAAGACAGGATTATACTCTATTATAACGTAAGATCTGTAATACTCATAAAATATTTAAAATCACAGACTAGTCGCCAGGTTTTAAAGTCAGAAAGTTGACTACACATATAATAACATTACTGCAGTGAATGTGTACCTTGTGGAATGGAAATGTATAGCAGATTGTTTGAGGGATATTAGTGTATGCTGTACCAATGACAGAAGTGAAAACCAAATAAATGATCAGGCAGAAGCAAACTTAGTGAAAGTTAAAAAAATGATAAAGAAATTATTTCTGATAACATAAATGAGTAGTTTACTCATGAGGGATAAATTAAGAATGCAGTGGATTTTGCAGATATGATCCGTAATAAAAAAGGATAAACTCATAAAAATGGGCTTAGCATTATATTTACAAGAGGCAAAGTATTTTTCAGAAAGTTGTAAGGGAATCTGGAATGAAAAAAGTAAGAAAAAACATTCCAGTCCTTACATCATGAACAGCTAATGACACTGAACTGGTGAAAATATATTTTTTATAGCATTAATACTAATCTAGCAACTCAATAAATTATCCTTTTGGTTTAGAACAAATATAAGACATGATTAATGCAGACAGTGATGCATAAACTTTAGGAAAAAATAAAGGGCAGCATGGCTAGTGCAAATAATGACATTTCTCCCAGAGAGATGAGTGGAATCACAGCTGAGCTCTATTTCTGATTCTTCTTTTCAGACTGTCTACTTCAACAGATTTTTAAGAAAATGGAAAAGGTAACAATAACCTCAGTTTAATATTTCATAATACAAGTCTATAGTTTGTTAAATGGTAAGGTGATGGAGCAGAACATTTTATGAGTAATAAAAGAAAATATGGCTAAAAAATGGCTTTGTAGACTTCAACCAGCATGCCTGTGAGAAGGAACTCTCAAACTGTACTTTTTCTGGTTCTGGGACCAAATATGAATAACAGTTGATGATGTTAGGGCTATAGGTCAAAACTATGTTCCTGGACATAGGTCAAGCCTTTAATAATATTAACTGTCAAACCTTTAGGAAAATTAATTAATCTATGTTTGGAGGTTTTCTTTATTAATTTGAACAGGGCCTTGCTGTTAGGCAGCATGTGAAGTAGAAAGGGCTGAAAGAAAATGAACAGAATCTTAATATATTATTAATTCTTTCAACTGTAACATACACATCAATGTCGTTAATCGGTTAGCTGAACTGTAGTGAGACAAATAAGATGATGACTTCCAACTCAGGAACATTGTCACACAAAAAGATAAAGAGGCTTGTGTGCAGGCAACCCTAGCAAATTTAATTGCATGGCAAACTAGGAATAGATAAGTGTTTAACAATAAGAAATCAGCAGTGATTGCACTAGGGAAACCAATAGTTAGGTACACATAGATAGCAAATCATCTTTTTGAACATTCCGATGGCTGCAAATTGGAAATTAGGTATCTACTGAGAATTTTTTCAAAGACGTCCTTCCACATTGATCCATGTATTGAAAACAATTCCTTGAAATATTCCATTGTTTTTTGTTTTTCACATAATTAGCACCCAAATGATAGACCTGAAAGAATTCAAAGGAGTTTATCAAATTTCATGGCTTTCATAACATGCTGCAGTGCATGCTATGGCTTTCATAGAATACAATATCAATAGAAGATGAAATAAATTAATTATTTGTATCATGTAGAAGAGACGATAATGACATTATGATCTACAAACCTTTTATAAATTATTGTTTTTTGTTTTACTTCAAACTTTATAAGTAGTAGAATCGGTTTGTTGAGAATCAGATGCAAAATAGTGAACAGAAAGGTCTAGTTTGTGGATAAAAATAATGCTCATATTCAATAAAATCCATAAATATGATATTGAGCACCTATTCTTTTCTCTGATTTCATAGTTTGATTGGCTACCATACTGTTTGTCTAGTTACAGCTCGACAAACACAGCTTAGCAAAGTTAAAGTCCCCAGTCACAGTTTTCCATACACAATCACTTCTGGTTCGATTCCTAAGTGTGTGTTGGCAGTGATTCCTTTCTTTTCTTAGGTGTCTCCTTTTTGTGCTTTTGGAACCATAGTGTCATTATATATTAGTTTGGGGTCTGCATTGTGAGCTGGATGGTGACATGCTGTGATGACATGGCCTACTTGATGCAGTTAATCCTACAGCTAGTGAACTTGACTGAGAGGTTCTGCTTTGTGTACATGAAAGCTCACATGGCCTGCATGAATTCTGTTGTATTTGGTCAACCCTACTATTTCCACTGATTTGTTGAGAAGCATTTGTAGAACAATATGCTATGTATCTACGTGTCTGTACAGTACCCCATCCTGATCCCTATAGATCACCGACTCCGATTTGAGTCTGGTAGGTCCAAACTAGTATACACATGGATATGTATATGGCCACGGTGTGTGCCACCATGGTCTGCATAATTGTGACCATCACATTATTCCTACTCTTTAACATTTGCATATAGTGCTGTAAACTACCACTTGCAGCCTGTAGCACTCTGACCATTTTTAGCTGACTTTCTGGGCAGTGAACTGAGCTAAAACAATGTCATCACACATTTACTGTTGGGCAGTCAATGATTTACATATTTCTTGAGGTAGTTGTGATATGTAAGTGTACCTGACACCCCTTTGAACAGGTGTCATAGTGGACAGTGTTACATCTGAGTTTATGCTGTCATCTAGAATGTGTTCCTATGGTTGTGATGACACTAGTGCTGTGGTGCATTGGATCCCTCCCTGAACAGCCTGTAGTGTAATGCCCCCATCTACCTGACTTTGTGATGCAGTGTGACTGCCTTCAGAATTATGTATCTGCTGTAGGTGTGCTATCCTGCCATTAAACTTGGCGAATTTGTGCCACGTTCTTCATGCTGTCTCATAAATATTATATGTATGTTTTTGTCATTGTTAGTCTTTCTGCTGCTGATATCTTCTAAATTTACTGGAATGTGAAACTTCTTATTTCTGCTGTTGACCTTTTGAAGAATGAAGTCGTTACATTCAGAGCCAGACACAGCACTAGACGACCTAAGCTGGATGACATCTATAAACACAGCAGGGCATTAGAATCTTGTAGGAGACTTTCTGTAAGAACACAGGAGGGCATGTAGACCTTGAAGGAGACTTTCTGCAAGAATATCTAGCTGCAGAAGCCTCTGAATTAGGATGTTGTCCTAACATAAACCATGGAAAATTTGAACAAATGTCAGACAGGGATTTACATATGGTTTCCATGGGACTGGAACCGAAGGCAAACAAAAGCACAATGATTTTAGTTATGGTGCCCACAGAAGCATCCAGGAGAGTGAAGCTGAAGTGGAACAGTGTGTGTGTGTGTGTGTGTGTGTGTGTGTGTGTGTGTGTGTGTGTGTGTGTGTGTGTGTGTGTGTGTGTGTGTGTGTGTGTGTGTGTGTGTGTGTGTGTGCGCGCGCGTGTGTAAAAAATACAAAAGAGTTAGATATAAACTGTTATGTCACCTACTGGATAGCTAGCTGGCTCACAGGCACAACGAGGAAATTAAGAGTTGGGGAGTCCATCTCTACAAAGAGGTTAGTCATAAGCAGAATCCCCCAGGGATCAGTCTTGGGACTGCTTCTTTTTTTTCATTTAATTCTCTGAAGTCAAAATCAATGTCAAAGGCCTGTGGCTGAACACATTTTCAGATAACTGCAAATTAGGAGCAGTCATAGAATCCCCCACTGACACTAATTTTCTCTATGAAGGGACACAGACAAATAATTTGTGTCATAGCCATGGACTAAATAAATGCCAATAAATGCTTACTAGTATCCATCAGGAAGCCATCCATCACTGGTAACTATCATACTGACAACACATCCCTAGCAGTCGACCCAGTAGTCAGGGACTTGGGGACATACACATACATTAATCTAGCCTTTGACCATCAGATTTCTACAGTAGTGATGACATTATTCTATGTTGTTCAACTTACAAATAAATCTATAGCATCCAGGTCCAAGGAAGCAGAACTATATTCAGGATTCAGGATTCCTATCATTGCTTGTGCTGCAGCTTTCTTACTTTAAATGTTGCTTGTGCACATTTATCATGACCAAATCACATTCTTATATAATGTGAGAAAGTTTTGAGCAATTGCAGTTATGCTTTCATCTCCTATTCTGATGAATTATACAGTTTTCATTTGTTCACAAAAAGAAGAACAGAAGTCTTTACATTTTGTTACTCTTTGGGAGCCAAATTCTAACCATGACCTAATTTGCTACGTAAACAGCTGAATGAGTTGAGGACAAGACAAAACAGCAGCAGTGACAAAGAGTCTCTCTGGAACATCCCCCTTTGAACTTTTATTCGTGTGATAACAATTTGCCTTTTATCATGACTTATCTGCAAAGTGGTTTGCCACTGTTTTATGGTTACTGCATTGTAATTGATCAACATAGGGTGTGTCTTGGGGTCTATATTAGAACATTGAAGTTTCAAAACTTCGAATGTTCTAATATCGAACTCTATTCAGCAAAAGCTGAAAATATCAGAGCAACAGAAAACCGAATTTTTTCCTAGGTAAAGAATTCGGTTGTCCATTTCTGTTGCTTCAGTATTTTCAGTGCTGTGGTGGAAAGTTACGGGTCGGGTTCAGGTAAGTGTGCGATTAAGTGTGGGTTAGGTTAGTTAGGGTGCGGGTTAGGTATGTGTGAGATTGTGTGCATGTGAGGGTTAGGGCGGGTTAGGTGAGTTAGGGTTAGGGTGCAGGTCAGGTAAGTGTGCGATTGTGTGGACGTGAGGGTTAGGTCAGGGTAGGTGAGTTAGGGCGCGGGTGAGGTGAGTGTGCAATAGTGACGGACCTTAGGGTTAGGGTTTGGGTTAAGGTAAGTGGATAGTTAGTGGTGTGTGTATAGTTTAGTGTAGGGTTAGGTTAAGATTTTAGGTGTATGTGTGTGGATTGCTGTTTGTTTGGTGTGCTTGTGTTGTGTGCATGTGTTTTGGAACAGCAAATTTTTTTCCCTAGGAAAAAATTTGCTGTTCTGTATGTTCGATGTTTTCAGCTTTTGCTGAATAGGGTTCGATATTAGAACATTCGAAGTTTTGAAACTTTGATGTTCTAATATAGACCATGTATCTTATACATCCATAAGCATTCCTTTATTTCTGAATGTGGGATGCTGTCAAATGTTTTTTGTAATCTATCCATGCCATACTTAGATTATTCATTTTTTTACAATTCTCCATTATGACTTTATCTAACAACAAATTATCCTTTGTTCCATATGACTTTCTTTTGTTACCCTTTTGTTCTATTTTCATGATTGAATTTTCTTCTAAATGACTATAAACTGTTGGCATCAATTCCAGTATATAGCTCATACATTGTCAGAAGGCAAGTTATTAGCCTATACTTTTTAGGATGGCTTGCTGATTCACTCTTAAGGAAGAGTATCATTTTTCCTGTAGTTAACCAGGTTGCTGTCCATTGGGGATGTGCATATAAGTAGTTCTTACTCAGGGCTAGATCTTCATTTAAAGATGTTAATACTTTTAGCCAAAAGTTAGGTAATGAATCTGGACCTGGTGTCTTCCAATTAGTAGCTTTTCTTAATTTTGTTTCAATTTCTCTGATGATTACTTTATCCTATTTCATTTTCTGTACATTTGAACATCTTACTGTTTCTTTTACTTCTTCTGCCCATTTAGCATCATTGTTATGTTCCACAGGGTCTACATAGATATTTCTCCAAAACTGTCTATTTCTTCTTTTTTGGTAGTGTTTCTATTATTTTTGTTTTGTTTCCAAAGTCTCTATAAAACTTCTTGGGTTGTCAACTTATTGCTTATTTTGTACTTTTATATTTAGCTGCATATCTCCTAAGTTTTTCTGCCTGTGCTGATATCTTTTGTTTATTACTTACAATAGTGTATGGCAGACCCTGGTCTGTTCTGATACTGTGCATTGTTTTTATTACATCTAAGTATTTTTGTTGATCTGTTCCCTCTTCCATACTCTTCTAAGAGTGACACTTCTTGTCTTTATTGATTTATAGTTTCCTCTATTCGATGGTTCCATTACGGCGTTTGATTTCTTCCATTCCTTATATTTTTGTGCTAAAGCTTTATCTGTAATACATTTTACTGCACAGTAGTATATTCCATTTACTTCTGTTAAATCACATGAATTTCTGTTATTAGTCTTGATTACTGTGTTCATTTGTTTTATCAAACGTCTAACATTTTGGGTCTTATTGGCTTTCTGTAATTTATTTATTTCATTGATATTTAGCATGTCTATCCATCTCTATTAATTCAAGCGACTCTTCCCTTAGTTCATTTTCTTCTAAGCTGAGGGCACATTCTTTGTTCTCTGTATTTTACGGGCATTCTACAGAAAGCTTCAGAACATCTTCTTGTGACATATTCTCTTCACCTGCATCCTGCATCATCCATTGCTCTCTCATATGGGAAATCTCTAGCCTATCACTCCACAATATTGACTGCATCAAAGTTACCACTGTTTCCTGCTCCTTCACTTGCTGCGCAACTCCAGTTGAGCTTTTGTAGTGGTTTCCGACTGACTGCTCCAGAGTATCTTCATGTGGTGAGTGATCAGATGCTTCCCATTCCACCTGCTTCTCCTTAATTTGGGGACTCATTGTCCTATCATGATGTGATGATACCAGAGTTGGATTTTCTACACTAAATCCTTCCCTTTGTAGGTAGTCCATAACTTTATTTTCTATTTCTTTAATGTCTCCATTACTAATCCTCTTTTCTACTTTCTCCTTTGTTTTTTTATTACTTGTACTGTGAAATTTTCCATAGCTGGATCCCTTTGCCTTTATTTCACTTCAAATGTCTTTGGTGCTGCTTTTTCTGTATTGCTTAGTTTTGTTTTCCCCTTTGCATAAATATTCACAATATTCAATCTCTTTTTCTTTCCAACATTCACTTTTCTTCTTCAGATGTCTCCCACTCCACCTGTTTCTCATTACTCTGGAGATTCATTATTTCATCATGCTGTGATATAACCTGTGTTAGATGTTCTATACTGAATCCTTCACTTTGCAGGTATTACATAACTTCAGCTTTTATTTCTTTAACTTCTACTTTACTAATCTTCTGTTCTACATTCTCCCTTTGTGATCTTATTTTTTGTATTGTGAAAATTTTCTGTGTCTGGGTTCCTTTGCCTCCATTTTTCTTCAAAAAGCTTTGGAGTTGTTTTATATATATAACTATATATATATATATATATATATATATATATATATACAATACACACACACACACACACACACACACACACACACACATATATATATATATATATATATATATATATATATACACACGTCAATTAACTTGGCTTTCTTTTTGCATAAATATTGCTCCATATCAACTGATAAGTAAATGCAGCAGGCTATTTTTTATCAAGTAACTGAAGGAATATACCGGTGCAGTGGGTGCTCACAGCAGTAGTTCACAAGGTTATACCACAGATCTGCAAAAAAATCCATCCGTGAAAGTTAAAAGAATGCCAAAGGATTCAAAATCAGCCTCACCACTCATGGTAAAAGCTGTGTTAAAATGGTCTGTCTACACAATGTGAAGATTTGCAATTCAAAGACATGTCAGACTCAGTGAAGAAAGACCTCATAACAAGTTAATTTGCACATCTGTGAATTGCTATTAACTACACCATGAGTGTTGATCAGCACTTTCTTGCAGTAGTTAATACTGGCCTATATGTTGTAATGGAACAGACCCCCCAAATGACTTTCTCACACATATGTACACAATAAAGCATATATATCACATACCCCTGACTTGTCCCTGCACTGACAGAACATTTCTGATGTCTCCTCTCATGATTTTACTATCCTCACAAATACTGACACTTTGTCATTAATGCCAGATATTAGAGCTTCATACTTTATGTCCTTCTGTATCTCCATTCAGTTGCAAAAGCTGTTATTCTAGTAACTTTCAAAGTATGTAAGAGGAATACTAAACATCTGTCTGTGATGTGTGTCTTTGTCTCACCATTAATTATGGCTTTGTCTGGATGTTTTGCACTGTGAGATTGACAGGATGCACCCTGTCCTTTCACCTCATAACTCATGATCTATTGCAGGCCTTAAATAATGCCTAAGAGCCTCACTTTATGGTAACAAATGTCCTTGCTGCTTCCTATGTTAAGCATGCAGAGTTCATAGCTTTTATCCTCTCATTGCTTTCATCCTCTCCTTGATATATATTTATTTCTAGTTGTACATTTTATTTATGCGAACCCTAATATCTAGTAGTGGTTGGTACAAAGGACCAATATTCTCTGTGGAAAGTGGTTTTAGTGCCTTTAAAACACTCTATTTATAGTATTCCTTGTATCTAATGGTTCCCCAATGCACATTGTCTTTCTTGTTTTAAGTGCCCTTAAGGCATGCAGACTAAAAGTTACCCTACTGGCCAGTGGTACCAAGGCCTTTAAGTGCCATTAAGGCACTTTGCTAGGTGTAGTCCCTGCTGTGTATTGTTCTACTCCCCCCTTAGACCCACTGTTGTTGGTTTTGCTCATTAGTCTAGGGAAGTGTGGTGGTATGATAATTTCCCCACCAACCCCTACCACGCACACATTCACACTTTTATTACACACACACACACACACACACACACACACACACACACACACACACACACACACACAGTCAGTGTGGCACAGAGTTTGAAGTGGCAAGAGAGCATGAAGCAAGTACATACTTTTCTAAAATGTGCAAGAAGTGTGTGAGGGCACTGTTTTTAAAGAAGTGCTAAACATTAAAGGATGTGTACAGAGGGATCTAGTTTACATAACCGACACTGCAAAACACCGACAATGCAAACATCGACACCACATAATCGACAAACCATAAACACGAAACCTCACATGCCCGACAAACAAATAACCGACGGTCCACAAACACGAAACCTCATACGCTGCACACACCACAATAACAACAATCAACTAACAAAACACATCCCCTGTCCAAAAACCACACACACAACACAAGCACACCAAAATCCTCACAAACCCACACTAAACCTCACATACACAACTATCTACAACCCTAACCCAAACCCTTACCTAAGGTCCGTCACTATCGCACACTCAGCTAACCCGCCCTAACCCTAACTCACTTAACCGCCCCTAACCCAAAAATAATACTACCGACACTTACCTAACACGGCCCTAACCTTAATTCACTTAACCCCCCTAACCCAAACACTATCACTACTGCACATTTACCTAACCTAACCCTAACTCACTTAACCCGCCTAACCCAAACACTATCACTACGACATTTACCTAACCAGCACACCTTAAATCACTAAACCCACCCCTATCCCCACAGACCATCAATATCCACACTTACCTTCACCAATACTTACACAGCCTTTTCCAAGTCACTATCCTCGGCCGGTGTTTTGATCCATAGCGTCGGTCTTCCGGATTGTCGATCTTCTGGCGCTCGCAATTCGTTGTCGGTTATGATACATGGAATAAGTATGATAAGGACTGGGAAATAAATAGTCTAGGCATGTAAAACTTTAAATATGAATTGAAGGAAAGGAAGTTTCATTGGTCAATACAGACCAGGAAATATGGTAGAAGATGTTTTTTTTTTTTTTTATACCAGAGCAGCAGAAGAAGGAGAAATGATCATAAATTATGATGTGTGGAGAGCAGTGGAAAGGAAGAGTACAGGCAGAGGTGAAAAAAAGAGAGATAAAGTAGATGAAGGAG
Organism: Protopterus annectens; assembly: GCF_019279795.1. Lineage (NCBI taxonomy): Eukaryota > Metazoa > Chordata > Ceratodontiformes > Protopteridae > Protopterus > Protopterus annectens. The sequence goes on along the minus strand of NC_056731.1, from coordinate 1,407,028,672 downwards.
AGAGAAAACACAGTGGGGGTTAGTTTCCTGTGAATAGGTAGGATTGCTCATAGCCACGGGGAAGTCTGAGCAGCTTGTTGTTCATTCTTCATAATTTGTGCCCCCTCCGTATTACCTTATTCATATGTACTAACACTAATCCTAATCTTTCTGCTGGCAGTAACCCCAACTCTACACAATACCTTACCAAAAAACACCATAAAAATTCACTGCACAAGACAAGTAAAGACAAAAACAACTACAATGCACATATACTCACAGTCACAGCCACACGCAATGTTAAAATGATCACCTTACCTAACCCTTACTTTAACCCTAACCTTGAAACACTTGCATGCACATTAAAAAACATTCACACACACACCACTGAATCTATCATCTTCCCTGGATGGAGACTCCCTGCACCACCTTAGTAATGGGCGCTAACACTAAGCCTAATGCGTCCCCTCCTCCCACCCTAACCCTGCAACTTAACATCATTAAAACTTCCCCCTAACACTGCCACTACACAAGACAGACTCACACACACAAACATTCACAGGCATATACAAACAACACTACATCTATCCCCTAACCAAACTCTTACCCTTACCCTAAAATATGCAAACTTACACACAAACACACACACACACACACACACACACACACACACACACACACACACACACACACACACACATACACATACATGCTCTCACCTCCACAACCTCACTTACTTGTATCAGTATTCCATACCATCGACATATCCACTGTTCGGCATCGATACCGTCAACATTAAATCACATCCATGCATTTGTAGAACAAATGTACATACAGTCAAATGCATGGAAACCATATATATATATATATATATATATATATATATATATATGTATATGTATATATATATATATGTATATATATATATATATATATATATATATATATATATATATACATATATATATATATACATATACATATATATATGTATACAAATAAATATAGATACATACTTCTGTGGGAAATTTAGTAGACTTGATAATTAAATGCATTAAATGTACAGATCCTACATGGTAAACTTGCTGCAATATATCAGTCTGATATGAATCTGAAGGGTTGAGTTGAGTGCTTTGAGTGCTGTCACCTGAGAGGTCATGGCATCCAAACAAACGATTTGCAGTGTAACATGGTGACATACAGAGCAGTTCTAGGATCAATAGCATTATAGCATTTGGAGTTATACTACACACATTGCTGCTGTCTATAAAGTAGTGAGAAATAATATCTTCTTTGATGACTGGAACTTCCTTGGAACTGGAACTAGCTCCCACTAGATGATGCAGTAAAAGCCTTCAACTCAACTTTCATTGGCATCTTAAATTCTCAAGCTCCACCCAGAAAAGTACAGACAAAAGCAAAACTCTCACTCTGGTTATGTAAGCACACCTGTACCCTTATGAAAACCAGAGATAGGGCTTGGAAAATATGGGTACATTGTAAACTTCCTGCTGACTTGCAAACGTACAAAGAACTTAGAAATCAAACTAGAAAACTCATCAACAAAGACAAAAAAGATTTCTGTTATAAACCCCCAACAACATTAAAATCTGATCCAAAGAAATTCCGGAATGCTATAAACCAGATACTACATCCTGGCAACCTGACATCACCAAACCCATGTCCTGACAAGTCACCTGAAGAAACCGCCAACACGTTCAACACCCATTTCATTGAATCTATTTCCAAACTATTTAACCCCAAGCCCTCAAACAGTAAAATTTCTAACCTCCCTGAAACCCCCCAACTACTAACACTGAAAACTCCTTTACTTTCAAACCTGTTCCCACTAACTACAGCAAAACTCTACTCTCTAAGCTCAAACCGTGCTCAGTATCTGCAGACAATATCCCTTCATATTTTCTCCAAACTACTGCAAACTCGCTTGCCATACCTTTATCTATCCTAATAAAATGGTCCATCTCTGAATCTAAAGTTCCATCTATCTGGAAACAGCTTTACACTCTCCCTATAAATAAAGGAGGCAACTCCACAGAAATCTTAATTTCAGACCTATCGCTATCCTCTCTCCTCTGTCAAAAGTCCTCAAGAAATGCATACACAAGCAAGTTATGCATTATCTCATACAGGGAAAATTGCTCACTCCTACACAGCATGGTTTCCGTTCCAAGCATAGCACCACCACAGCTCTACCATCCTTTCTCAACACTATTTCTCTAGCCTAAGATGATCATAAACTCATATCTTACCTATTCCTTGACTATCAAAGGCTTTTGACACTGTATCTCACTCTCTGCTAAATAACAAACTCACAGACCTTAACTTCTCCCCAGCACTATCTCATGGTTCTCTAGCTATCTCACTAATAGGCAGCAGTCAGTGAGATGGGACTCAATGCTAGCTATCCCCCTTCCAGTAAGAACAGGTGTCCCCCAAGGATCCATACTTGGACCTCTACTTTTTAATATCTTCACCAACTCACTTCACTCCTCTTGTCCTCAGTTTACTATTGTCCAATATGCAGATGACTCTACAGTCATCACTTTTGCTAACTCACCCTCTGAACTCCTAACTACTACCCATACATCCTTTAACCCAGTAGAGACATGACTCACAAATAACCAACTCATCCTCAACCCTAAAAAAATAAAAATTGCTACTCTTTCTTCCTAAATCTGTTAACCACATCAAGCCTTCCTTCTCCATAACGCCCCTAAACAATACGCCTATAGAAGTCAAATGTAGCAAAAAACTACTTGGCATTACCATGGATGACCAACTCAAATTTGATCTACACATTAACAATTGCATCTGAAAAAAACATCAGAAACTAGGACTTCTGTACAGGAATAACAAATTTCTTACCCCTGAAGCTAGGGTTACTCTCTCTCATGCCCCCCTACTACCTTGCTGAACTTATTGTTCCCAAATACTCACAAATCTGACCTCCTCCCTACTTACAAAACTAGAATCGACCTATCACAGATTTGCAGCTCAACAAACATATAAATTCCACCACTGTCTCTCCCTAAAATACCTGAGCTGGCTCGAATTACCACACCTGTTTCTCCAATCACAGCTCCAAATCATACACATCATTCTAAAGCAGCCTGCTTTCTGTCCAGCACTATCATCCCTCATCTCCCTCCATTCCCCTATCAGATATCTCTGAAGCACAAACCAAGGCCTATTAACTATTTACAAACCTAAATCTAAGACAGGGTGCAACTTATACAGCTACCACCCCTCTATTGCATGGAACAAATGCCCACTAGAAATAAGGAACCTTACACACCCCAAATAATTTAAGCTAGCCACCAAAGACTACTTCAAAAATCACTGGACATGCCATTGCATGCATCCTCCCTGACCATAACCAACCAGTCTAGTCCTGTTTATCTAATACATTCCCATTCCTTCTATATAACTCTCAAAACGTTTACTTTAATCTGCTTATTGAACTTTAGATTAGTTAACTTTTTTTAAACTACAACATTTTTGCTTCTTAAGCTTTAATGGTTATTATGCTTTTGTTTATAGTATTGTATAATCCTGGCAATTACTGTATATGATTTGTAACTTATTGAATGTCAATCTAGTAATTTTTGTATGTTCTGGAGCTTTTCTCCATGGGCCTCTGCTGAAAAAGGGCTTTAGCTCAATCGGACATTCCCAGTCAACAAATGTAAATAAATAAATAAATAATATGAAAGTAATAATCAACAATGATGACAGATACTGTCACAGTAGATTCAAGAAAGAAATTGCAAAATTAATGTAATAATCAAAAAACAATTACTGCTCTGGCTTTTGGCACAGAGGGATGGTGTAGTTGACCTGGGTTCAATGATTAATTTCGATTAATAGAAGAGTCAGAGATGGGGGTATGAAAAGACCTGTCATCTTCTCTGTTTTATGACTAAAGGAGTTTAAAGGGTTTCTGCTACATGTCAGGGTGATTGGTAAGGTATGTCCCCACAGCTGCAAACCCTAGCTCACACAGATAGATTAGGATGCACTGAACATAATATCTTGCTCACTGCCCGGTGGCATTATTGCATGCATGGTAGGGGCTATAGGTATGCTTCTCATTAGCTCCTTATTGAAATGTTGTGACTAGAAATGTCAAGTCCCAAAAAGCCAAAAGACAAAGACTGGAAATACAGGAGAAGAGCAAATTTCAAACAGTTCTCTTTATTTTTACAGGGACATGAGCCCCCCCTCCACTCACCCCCCCCCCACTCCCCCTGAACTTAAACATACTAACTTTTAATTCACCATATCTTAGATAAAATGGAATATTTCAACAAATGACAGTCTTGAATTTAATGTATAAGTCAGGACTTTCAAGAATTCAGTCTCTATATTACAAGGCTCATTAATGTGGTCATGATCATTCAAATCGTTACCTTCTTCATCACAGTGATGGAAGCAGCAATCATTTTGCCATAGACAGGAAAAGACCAACTATATGGTTTAATATAGAGTTAAATAGCATCCTCAAAAAGAGTAGCAAATGACAGACGAGGAGCTCAGAAAATCTGACATCTGAGGCATCACAGGAGGTTATCCCAAAAATGTATTAACCAAGTACTATCACTTAACATAAAGAAGTGTAACTATTTTTACTTTACAAGGCAACCACAAAAGAGACATTGGACTGGTTGGCATATTCTTGGGAGTGGTAGTGGAGGAAGAAGATGAAGAAAATGAAGAGAGTCATCTTGCTGTGCTCATCTGATAAAACTGGAATCGCACTAATTAATATGCAAAGTTACCTAACATTGGCAATAGGCTGCAGATGAGTAAAGCCCGCATGACAGGCAAAAGAGATGAACAAAGTGCTTCTTCCACTTTAGTAAGTAGTTTAAAGGACCAAGCAGCAAAACACACAAGTACTGGAGAAATGATAGTTTAATTGCATGCTTAGACAAAAGAAAAAAATATCACTAAAATAAGTTGAATTCAACAGCCATAGACATAACTGTTTGCTTATGGTGCAAGCTGTTAATATTAACAATATTCTAATATTGGGATTAATTTCTCAATAAAGATAGGCAGTGTATCAGCGAATGGCATAACATTTCCAAGGTGATAAGTTCTAGTAGGCATGAAATGTGAAACTATCCTTTTGGGGTATATAGGACTTAAGTTATTGAAGAAAGTCTGCAGAAAGTTATGAAACATATTATTTTATGTTACTAATGCAGAAATGGGCTGTGATACTGTCATTTTTGGGATAGCATAAGTAAGCAGTAGGTGTTAGTAAATAAAAGGCATTAAAATGTGGCAAGTAGTGTGAAGGCAGCCAGAGATCCATCCATCCACAGCCCCTTTTCCCCACATGAGTTCAGGGTGAAGCTTCAACAGTGAAAATCATCTAGAGCCATAGTTTACACCACCAGGTGGCTAATGCTGCCATGGAGTTCATCCACACAATGCACTCACACCTTTGGGGAATTTAGAATGTCCACTCCATCTACTGTATGTCTTTGGAATGTGGGAGGAAACCAGAGCACCCAGAGGAAAACCATACAAACACAGGGAGGACATGCAGACTCCTCAAAGAAAACATCCTAGCTGAGAATTGAACTGAGGAACCTCTTGCTGTGAGGTGAAAATGTTATCCACTGCACCACTCTGCCACCCATATAAATGCTTATTTGGTAAAGTAAGTTATGAATATTACTAGAATGTACATTGTATAAATTCTGTAATTACAAGAAAACAAATGCTGCCAAGTTGTACATAACATTAAGACACTTGGTTTTGCCACTAATACTTGGAGTGTAACATTAATCTGGCTGTTTTTTTTTTTTTAAAACAAGTTTATTGTTTTTAACATACAAAATAAATATCATAACAATTTTATACAAGTAATTAAAATAGAAATGGTTATAACATTCAATAACATAACCAAAGTATTTACAAAGACATCCACTACAATCAAATCAATTAATTAAACTAAAATACCATGCTATTGAAGCTAAGATTTTTTAACAGATTTTGTAAAGTATCCCATATAATATAGTAAGATGTTTTTCTAGTAGTTCTTGATTTTATTGTCATCAATTCCATATGGCACACTACAGTCATAACATTTTTAAATTCATTAAACAAAGGAGGAGTATCTGAAATCCAATTTCTGGTTATTATTTTTCTAGCCACTGCTAGAATAGACCATAACAAGGGAAGCTTAACCTTTTTAACACTTTGAGGAACAGGAGTGTTGAATAATATAAGAGATTTAGAAATAATGAAATTATCTGTAAAAAGAGCCTGCAAAAAATCATTGATTGACTTCCAATATTCTTTCAATTTTATACAGTCATAAAACATATGTGCCCAATCAGCATTAATTTCTACATTACATCTTTTACATAAATTGTCTTTATTATTTATTTTATTCATCGTCAAAGGTGTATAAAAGGATCTATGTAAAAATTCCAAGTAAAAAGTCTCCAAATAATGGAAGAAGTAGTTTTATAAGCAGATTCCAATATATATTGTTTATCTTGTTGATTTGGTGATTCACCATTAATGGAAGTGAAATAATTCCAATAGGTATCTACACTGTAATAAGTTTCTTCTCTGATAATTTTATGTATGTATGAAAGCTTACCTTTATCAGAAACTTTATGTTGTAAATTTAATATCAAGTAATCAATCAGTACTGGAATAGATTCTTTAACTGTTATAGACATTAAATCAATTTTATTAATAAGATGTTGTCTAAAGGTCTGAACTTCTAACCAACAAGTTTCTCTCAGATCAAATTCTTGTTTTAAGAAGTCTAAATTTTTAACTTTATTATCAGATAGCAACTGATACCAGTACTTTAGATCATTTTCTGTGACTAAATGAGTTCTCTCAGAAGTGGATGACAAAAGCATACCTTGTGTATACATTATAGGGAATAGAATAAAATTCCATTCCTTATACTTAGGATGCATGGATATAAAATTACGATAACTAATAATAATGTTTAATGGATAACTAACTATATATTTTGGTGTAATAGGTGAAGTACAAAATTCTTTTAGTAACCATAACATGGAGTTATTTACAATCATATTTTTATGTGTTAAAGAGATTTTCATGAAGTGAATACTAATTAGTTCCCAGTAATCTTTCCATTTTGCAACATATGACTGATCTATTAACAAAGTAATAACTTTTATAATAGAAGAGATAGTATATAAGTTAAAGTCTGGAAAAGAAATGCCCCTTGAGACCAGCTATTAGTATGTTTCTTTAATGCAATCCTAGGTCTATTAGGTGCCCATAAGAAATTTAACATTAGTGTATTCAATTTCCTGATAATTATTTTTGTAGGTGGGAGTATTACTGATTGTATTAAGTATAATATCTTAGGGAATATTATCATTTTAATAATTGTAAGTCTCTCTTCCATAGTAAAAAACATATTATTCCAGCTATTGAAAAGATTTTGTATATTAAGAAGACAAGTATTATAATTATTATGTATAATAGATTTGATATCCTTAGTTAATATTATACCTAAGTAAGTTATCTGACCTGAATTAGGTATATATTTACTAAAATCACTAATGAGGACATTTTTCATGTATATATAGGTAATATTTTAGTTTTTTCTTCATTGAATATTAAACCAGAAATATTTTTAAAATTCATCATTTTATCAAATAGGGACTACATAGAAGAATTAGATCCTGCTGATGTAATTAGAACATCATCTGCAAAAAGTTGAATTTTAGATGTTGTATTTTCATCTATATCAAATCCTTCTATATCAGTACTGTTTCTGATCAGATTAGCCCAAGGCTCCATTATTAAAGTAAATAATAATGGAGAGTGGACACCCTTGATTTGTACCTTTAAAATGGGTATTTTTGTGAGACATATGTTCCTATCTTAATGTAAGCCAATGCTCCTTTATATAAATGTTCAATTAGATTTACAAATGCATCTGAAAAGTTTGTGCACTTCAATAAGATAAACAAGTAGTCCCAACTTACTGAATCAAATGCTGAACTTATGTTGAGACTAATAAGTGTTAAATCATTCTTTCTCCTATTTGCAAAATCAATTAATGTTAGAGTTCTCCTTATATTATCAAAAGTATTTCTATTTACAATGAAGCCTGTCTGATCTATATCTATAATGCCTGGGATGATTGTCTTCAATCTATCAGCAAAAATACTCATAAACATTTTATAATCAACATTAAGTAATGAAATAGGTCTATATGAAGTGCATCTAGTTGGATCTTTATTGGGTTTTAAAATTGGCGAAATAAATGTGTATTGCCAAGATGGGGGAGTTATTAACTCATTTTGGGCCAAAATAAAAACCTTATGTATTAATGAGTATGTACTTTTAGAAAGAATTTTATATATCTCTGGTATAATACCATCATTACCTGGTGCTTTGTTTGATTTAAGCTTGTTTATTTGTGTAACAACCTCTGTATATGTAATATTTTTATCCAATAGTTTAGTTTGTTGTTTATTACATTTTTTATTCATGTTTGTAGTTATAAATTTCTTTATTTTATCTAATCTGGCTGTTTTGACATATTGTAAAATATGAAATGTTATTTACATTGTTGTTGTTCTTCTTCAAGCTTTTCCTGGTTAGGGGTCGCCACAGCGGATCTCCGGTCCGCTAATGATTGGCAGTAGATTTTTACAGTGCCAAGGTGCCAGCCTGACACCCAACCTTCAACGAAGGCACGTCCATTCACGCATGTCTTTCGAATGCCACTCGACCGTGGGGAGGACATGCAGACTCCGTACAGAAAGGTGCTCTAGCCGAAAATCAAAAGGGAGAACCTCTTGCTTTGAGGTGACAACGCTACTGCTTCCAAAATGTAATTTACATTGATCATCCAATATCACAAAACAGCAGTGTGTGCTACCTGGTCATATCTTGCAACACTTCAAAGCTCTTGAACAGGTGTATACTTGACCACTGATACCTTAGTTGTGTCTAAAACACTAATCCAATTGTAACTCTTTGTTTGAACTTGATGCTAGTTACTTTTGACAGTTAAAATGCCATTCTTGTTTTCTTAATGTGCAATATAAATTCACTGTTACCACTTAAACTTTTGAATCCAATCAGATAAAGAAGAATGTTCATATTTTACACTTTTTTGCAACTCATAGCATTTTCATGATACTGAAAATCATATCATGTGTTAAAGGAGAATTTGGGAGAAAACCTCTAAGGAAACACGAGTTTTCTTGGTGTAGTAGACTTCTTGAAACAAGGGGAGTAATTCGCTTCCTGCTGCTCAGTACTGAATACAGCCATAACTGGGTCATTTAGAGCCCTGGGCAAACACCAGTATGTCACCCTCCCAACCCTAGGTTGAAGACTAATAATAAAAAAGGTGATCTGTGATTGATATCTAAGAGCTTACACTAGTTCCTAGCTGCAATTTCTACACTGCAAACAATGAATGCATTCATTTAAAACCGGCAGCTACTTAAATGAATGCTGGTGTTGCACTCATGTATGACCAGCAGTTCTTCTGATGTGCCTGTTATGCTTGTTAACAGAGAGCACCCAGGGCAATTGCTCTTTTGCCCCATCCTAGCTACAGTACTGAGTTAAAGTACCAAAGCAGTTAGTAGAAAACCCCTACATTAGGGATGTTATACACCTGCAAGAACACAGATGATCCAAAATATTGTATTAATTTTTCACCTGCAACAAAACTGTAACATTTCATCAACAAAGTATTTTACAAAATACAAATGGAAAGCATGGTGATTAAGTGGTAAGATATTTGCTCACAGCTCCAGTGACTGGATTTCATTCCTGACCTTTGGTCACTTTTTCTATGAAATTTTGTATGTTGTCCCTATGGTTTGTATTGCTTTTCTCTGTCTATTTCAGCTTCCTCCCACATCCCACAGACATGCTGTTTGAATGGTTACACTAAACCCATCCATGCATATAGTGTATTTGTCCCTCTCCTTGTAGCTCAGATTACTGTTGAAAATTATTGCAAAAAGGATGAGATCACTTACTCAGTAACATAAATAAAATTAAACAAAATATATGGTAACTGGTAAATTCAAAACAAATTTAAAATTAAAATTTGATATATTAACCAGTACATTCAAATAGCCATGGTGGTGGGCGGTAGCATTGTTACCTCACAGCAAGAGGTTCTCCCATTCAATTCTCGGCTGGAGCGCCTTTTGTGTGGAGTCTGCATGTCCTCCCCATGGTCGAGTGGCATTCGAAAGACATGCGTGAATGGGCATGCCTTCATTGAAGGTTGGGCATCGGGCTGGCACCGCAGCACCGTAAAAATCTACTGCCAGTCATTAGCAGACCGGAGTTCCGCTGTGGCAACCCCTAACCAGGAAAAGACGAAATAAGAAGAACCAGTACATTCAAATACTACAACTGAAGAAGAGTGTAGTAAGATTTTGCACAACACAACTGCATATTAAATTGAAACAAGGCATTTAATAAGTTTTGCAGGGGTAAAATGACACAAACAGTACTGAAAATGTTCATAATTTTCTAGCCCTCAGTCAAATAATAAAAAAATTTACAAAAAGCTGACTTTCACTATTGAATTTGGAACAGCCGCAGCCAGGCATAAACTTGCAAAAGCAAATGGCAGAACATACCATAGCCTTCTGCTACAGCAAAAGAAAGCAGTTAGCAGGTACTATAATATAAGGATGCTGCTAAATTACAGGTATAATGGAAAACAGTTTCACATGATTCAGTTTAATATTATAAGAATTACTGAGGATTACTCAGATATATATATATATATATATATATATATATATATATATATATATATATATATATATATATATATATAGACCCTACCCTAGAAGAAGTACAAATAGCATTATTATTCTACCAACATTACAGGCAGACTCTCAACATGAACTTCAGCAAATGATAGGGGAATGGAATGCAAAGCTGAAGACACGTGAAATGACAATACGTACAGATAAAACAGTTGTAATGGCAGCAAATGGGGGAAATCAGAAGAAGCTTAGAATTGAGATAGAAGGGAAATAGTGGAGTAGGTTAACAGCTTCAAGTATCTGCTTGCTACTATCTTACCCCTGCTCTTTCCCTAATAGGTGAACTTCATTCACTCCTTAGGGACTTTACTTTCTACATATGGAGATCCCTAGACCATGAATTTCATCCACTAACTAATACCATATCAAACTAAGAAACTTTATCTATTTCTGCACCTCTAACTATTCCCATCCTACTCCGCATTTCTTCTAAGCTTATGCTTGCTTCTAATATTCTACCCCCCTACCTGACCCACCGTCTTTATCTTAATCTTACCTAAAAAAAATATATATATATATCGTGTCTAACTCTATGTAATCTACCACATTACTTTTATTTAGTATTGCCTATATAGTACATGTTTTGTTGTGTACTTATGTATCACTTGTGTAATGTGTGCTTTAATTCTTACTATTGTTTTGTTCATGTACAATGTCCTAACTTTCATGCATCTTTTTGAGCTTTTCTCCCTGGGATGCTGCTGAAAATGGGTTCTTGACCAAGTTTGACTTTTCTGGTAAAAAAATGTTAAATAAATAAAAATAAAATCTGGAAGGGATGGTTAAGGAGAAGGGAAGTCTGAATGTGGAGGTGAAAGCTAGAATAAGAGGAGCCGCCAAGGGCACTGGAATCATAGAGCAAGAGGGAGGGAGCACCCCCACACACACACTTTTACAGTTGCAAGACCTATCTTTTGGGGAAAACTTAATGAAGTGACAATTACCATTTTTTCTTTAAGGAGGACCCAAACATGGATTTGTCTTCTTTAGGACCCATGACCGCAGCCAAATGGCACAGGTTATCAGTGGCAGTGTGTGACAGAAGAATACCAAATGATGCAGAAACCTAAAAACAGAACCAATTACAGCAATGCTATCAGTCTTCCTGTAGGATCCCCAAAACATCTGAGGCATTCATAAATATAATTGTTTTTTCACTTTTATTGACTTAAAAAAGCAGTTCTTCCTTTGTTGCTCTTCCAGCAAGTAACTGCCAACATTTAATAGGATATGTTGCTTCATCACTAGCAGAGAACATCACTGTTCAGTCCTTAAACAAGCAAACTGGCTGCCAGTACAGGAAAGGTCTGACCTCCTTCTAGGATTCTACTGCCAAATGAATATATCATGCTAAACCTCCACAAGCAAATTCACAATAACTAAAATGATGTCCATCCTCACAACCCAATCTTCCTTTGCATTATGCATGCATCATGTAATTTCAGATAAACACTATAGCAACCAAAGCTTTTCAGTCACTGGACCAAAACTCTAACAAGCAATCTCCCCAGCAATAGGAGACCTGCCTACAACTTTGTTATTCAAATATGGAACCAGTATCTGCATTAAAAACAACTGCAGTTGTTTCAACAATCCAGAGTTAACAAAAGATTTCCCTATAACCTGACCTATCCATTACCAGTTAGAAATTCTTATGAAAAAAGTCATATGAAAACTTGTGAAAGAGCAAAAGTCATATGAAAAGTTGTGAAAGAGTTGGGGACATTGTGAAACTCTACAAAGCTTTCCGTGTGGACTTTCTTAAGTTTGTATATACTAATGAATATCACAGACAATTTCAATACTATGGTGCACATTTGATTTTTAACAAATATTTATTTACAGTGTCAAAAACAAAGGAAACAGCTGCATAACTTGATCACATTCCATTTGCATTTTATTTAAATACATTTATAAAGTTCAAAGCTGTGAATGCGACAGTGAGTGAGTAAGTGAGTGAGTGAGTGAGGGAGTGAGTGAGTGAAAGCAGCAAAATAATTAAGAAAAATGTGAAAATTTGTGCCACTGAATATGATAACCTTATTATAAAAAAGCAATGTTGCTTTAAAACACTTTGATGATAATAGTAATAATAAGTACCTGAAAATAGAAGCATCAAACCTTTTGGCATGACCTACTGAAATGCTGCACGAACAATTCTGTCGCTAAGTGGCTGTGTTGGTCTGAAGTTATCTCCCAGCATTCCATCACTGCCCTCTAGCAGTTCTGCTCCTTTAGCATGTGTTCTTAATCTTCTAAATTCCTCAATCTGTATAGAATCATAATAAATTGAGTTCTTATCACAGATAACTGAGATCTTTTTTTAACTATTAATAGAAATCTTAATTCTCTCTATAAAGATATTCACTTTGCTAAACAATGTTTGTATCAAGATATATATATATATATATATATATATATATATATATATGTATATATATATATATATATATATATATATATATATATATATATATAATTGCAAAGACATTATACTTTTTATTATCATGTATAATAAAAACAAATTGAATAATGATGAGCAATAACTAGATACCTTACTTGAAAAATCTACAAAACATACTTCATTCTTTCAAAAGCAGACTAGAATTTAGGTTGCTACAAGTATCCAAGCTGCAATGGTTATAACAGAGGCATTAATTCTGCATTGGGAATTAGCAGAGCGAACAGATTCACTTGGTTAGGAAGAGTCACTTTTATGTATTATCTGAGTTTAATTCATGCTCATTCGTGTGATATGTTATAGCAAACCATAAGCAAAGCATTTCTCAATGACCAAAGCTGTTTCCTGCTGTGATTACAGAAACCTTATATAGATGTTTAAATGCAAAAACCTAATGAGGTACACTGTTGCTTAAATAGTAATATTAATAATTCATATAAATAATTCTAATATATTCTCTAATCACACACACACACACACACACACACACACACACACACACAAAAGTCATCCAAGGGTACCCTTGACCAAAAGGCAACAGAGGTAGCCATAGAAAGGGTAGAATGAGCATGAACCCCCACGGGATCAGGCCAACCATAAATTTTGTACGTCAGTAAAATGCAGTGAGATATCCACCTAGCTAAAGTCACCTTCATTACTGATTTTCCCAAAGATGGCTTAGCAAAGGAAACAAAGAGCTGCTCCGACTTACGTGAGGCAGCTGTTCTGTGCAAATAAAAGCACAATTGTCTATGCACATCTAATGAATATAGTCAGTACTCTCCTTTGTTCTGGTAGTTAGGAAAGAAAACAGGCAGATTAATGGATTGGTTGATGTTAGCCTTGGAAGCCACTTTGGGTAAAAAGGAGGGATTAGTCCTGAGGGATACTCTGTCCTTATGGAAGACAAGATACGGAGGTTTAGTACAAAGGGTTTGAAGCTCCGATACCCTTCTAGCTGAGGTAATAGCAATCAAAAAGGCAGTTTTCTAAGACAAATACTTTAAGTCAACCGAAGCTGCAGGATCAAAGGGTGGGCCAGTAAGAGCCTGGAGGACTAAGGTTAGATCCCACGGAGGAACTGCATTCTTGACAGGAGGTCTTAAAAGAAAAGTACCCTTCAAGAAGGTCTTACAGATCTTAGAGGAAGCTAAAGGACCAAGATTGTCTCCTATGTGGAAGTGGGAAATGGCCGCCATTTGAACCTTCACAGTTGAAGAACTGGCCCCCTGATGAAAGATGTGGGATAAGAACTCAAGTACTGCTGGAATAGGAGCCGTAAAGGGGTCCAAATTCCTTTGCCTGGCCCAGATAGAAAAACGTTTCCATTTACTGTTGTAGACTTTCCTGGTAGAAGGTTTATGTGCCGCCACCAGGATAGATTTCACTGTGGACGAGATGCCGGGAGTCCTAGCCACTAACAAAACTGGATCAACTAAGCGGAAAGCTTGAGGCATCCAGGTTCAGAGTTTTCAATCCCAAAGGATGAGAAATCAGATCCGGAATGGGATCTAAGCTCCAAGGAGGAGCCATGAGATGAGACCGTAGGTATGGGAACCAGGTTTGATGAGGCCAGAATGGGGCTATGAGGATAACCTTGCTCCCCAACCGACGAGCTTTCTGCATGAATTTTGTCATTAACGGGAGAGGAGGATAAGCATAAAGCAGACCGGATGGCCAAGCATGAGCTAGAGAGTCTCTGGGGGTCTCCCTCGGTGGAGGGATTAGAGCTAAAATCTCGCTGCACTTTGCGTTCAAAGGTGATGCAAACAGATCGCAGCAAGGTTGACCCCATTTGAGGAAGATCTGTTAAGCTACTAAGGGGTTCAAAGACCAATCGTAAGGTGAGAGGATAGCTCGACTCAGCTTGCCCTCTAGAATGTTGGACCGACCCGGAATGTGTGTTGTTAGCAGAAAACGGTTGGTGGATATTACCCACTCCCAAACTCTCATGGCCTCTCGGCAAAGGGGGTAAGACCTGGTTCCCCCCTGGTTGTTGATGTACCAGACCACTGATATGTTGCCTGTCTGAATTGCAATAGTCCCTAGAGGAAGAAGGGCATGGAGAGCTTGCAACTCTAGAAGCACTGCTCTCATCTCCAAAACACTGATATGCAGAACGGTCTCTGTTGGAGTCCACGTGCTTTGGACGGTTCTACCCATGCAATAGCCCCCCCACCCTAGACGAGAAGCATCCGTGGTCACCATGGCTTGGGGTAGAGGCATCAAAAAGGGCTGCCCTTCCCAAAGCTCTCGGGAATAGAGCCACCAAAGCAGAGATTCCCTGCAAACCCTGCTGAGTGGAATCAGGGAGTACAATGGATGTCGAAGGATGGACCACTGGACCCTCATATTCAAGTGGGCTAGGGGTGAAAGGTTGATAGCTGCCACCATAGACCCTAGAGCCCTCAGGCCTAATTCCACTGGTGGGGCCGGAGACTGGAGAAGGGCTAAGCCATGGAGAGTTAGGTTGCGGAGTCTGTCCGATGTCAAGAAAGCCTTGGACTGAAGCGTGTCTATTCTGGCCCCTATGAAGTCCAGGACCTGAGCAGGCTGAAGGGATGATTTTTTGTAATTTACAGTGATCCTCAGCTGGTGGGCCAAATGCATGAAATAATCCCTGGCCAAGCATAGTAGATGCCTGGTGGGAGCGGCGAGGAGCCAGTCATCCAGGTAAGGAAAGACCTGTATTCCCTGAAGCCTCAGGTGGGTCGCTACAACTGCCATGACCTTGGTGAACACCCTGGGGGCTTTGGTGAGGCCAAAAGGGAGGACCCTGAACTGATAATGACTGGTCACTAACAGAAAGTGGAGAAACCTCCTGGATCGCCTGTTCATTAGAATGTGATAGTATGCATCCTTGAGGTCTATGGAACACATCCAGTCGTTCTCCTGCAGAAGGGGGAAAATAGATTGAATGGTGACCATTCAGAATTTCTCCTTGGCAATGGACAGGTTCAATGTAGACAGGTCAAGAATTGGCCTTAAGTCCCCCGTCTTTTTTGGCACCAAAAAGAACCTGGAGTAATTGCCTAATCCGGACTGGTCTGGGGGGATGCACTGGATGGCTCTTTTTCTTAGCAGCTCTTTTGTCTCTAAAGCTTCTGCCTCCATCTGATTGGGTGGGATATTGGGGAGGCACCCCACTTGAGGGGGAGGATTCATGAAGGGAATAGAGTAACCTCTGGATATTATTCGGAGCACCCAGTGATCTGTCGTGATGGACTCCCAATGTGCTAGGTGTTCCAAAAAATGCCCCCTGACTGCCTCCAGAGAGGACCAGTCGGGTAACCCCTCAGAGTTGCTGTGCGGGTCGGTCGGAAAAAGGTTCCCTCGACCCAAAATTCTTCGGTCCCCCTCTGCCTCTGGGCCGGTGTCCGCCTTGTCCTCCCCTGCCTCTGAAGGATGAAGGGTGTGGTGCAAAACAGGATTATTGAGATTTCGGGAACCACATCTTCTTTTGTCCTCTCTGTTTCCTGGAAAAGGACCTTTGAGGAGCTGAGAAGTGGATTCCGATGGCAGACAATGTCTTCCCATCTTTCTCGCTCTGGAGTAGTGTATCGCGGACGGTCTTGCCAAACAAGGTAGAACCGTCAAAGGGATCGTTTGTGAAGGACGCCTTGAAGGGTTCCACAAAATCGCAAAGGTGGAGCCAGGCATGAGGCTGCAAGGTGATGCCTGCTCCACTGGCTCTAGCCACCCCCTCCGTGGCATGGGAGAGAAGCTGCATAGAAGTGTTGCATAGAGACTTTAGAGTGGCCATTCCTATTGAGAAGGTTCTTTTGTCCTCGGCCGACATGGACTCCGGGGGTGACCCGGCGTACTCCTTGATTAGGTCCCACTGACGTCGAATAACGTGTGCCAAGTAGTTCAGTGCCCTTATGGAGAAGGTGGCTGAAGCAAACATCTGCTTTCCAATGCGGTCCATCGTCCGAGACTCCTTGTCAGAAGGATGCTCCGAGGAACTTTGCTGAGCCAGTTCCTTTTTGTTGGCAGCCACCACCACCATGGCATCTACTGGGGAACCTTTGCTCCACACCGTCCTGTCGGGGGACTAAGGATTTTATCAGGTCTCCTGGGATTGGCTCTACAGTGTCCAGCTCCTTCCACGCCCTGGTAGTTATGACATCTACCAGAGGGTCGGCCAGAGGGGACACCCAAGAGGTAGATGGGCCTGCGTCAAATGCCTCCAGGAACACAGACTCATCTGAGGAAGGTTTTTGGGCTGACCACCTCCCTCTAATGTGCAGCATCTCCATGATGTCTCCAAAGGAGACATCTTCGGGGGGTGACCTGGGGGAACCTTCCCCTTCCTCCAAGTCAGTGTCTTCCATGAGGGACTCGGGGGAGTCCAAGTGCCTCCTTTTATACTTTTGTTTGTGAGGAGCCTCCTCGGGGGGGGTGTCCGAGGAGGGATCACCAACCAGGTCCTGTTCCTCTAGGGGAACCATCTGGGACGTAGACGCAGGCTGTCCCTGGGGCCAGATGATGGAAGTCAGGCCCCTCTGCGAGAGAACGGTGGGTGGATCCGTAGAATGAGCCAGGGGCCTCTAATCCCTTGAGAGGACCCTCTCCACAACATCGAAGGCTGACGGTGAACCGCTCTCCCTAGGATCCGAGAGCAGCCCCCTCAGTTCCGATGTGTGGATTGGCGCCAGAGCTGAAGCGATCGGACCTAAAAGAGAAGTGTGCTCTGACCGCATTGGAGCCGAAGACACACTCACCCCCCTGGATCTGAGGCTTGGCTCATGGCCCCGAGTGCTCGGATCTGAAAAAGGACCCGACAAACTTGAGGGTAGAGCCGGCATCGAAGTAGCGATTACTATCGGCGCCGACTCCCCGGCTCTGATGCTACCCAAATCCAACGACTCCGAAACCCGATAATGGATTGGAGAAGGAGCAATGGGGGCAAAGAAAGGGGCCAAGCTCCCCCCCCGGAGGGGGGGAGGCAAGAGCACTCCCATCTGCATCTGGGCCTGGAGGAAGCGAAGCATCATCCGGTCCATGTCCGCATCTGAAAGGCTCCTAGGTGACCTAAAAGAGGCCACTGAGGCTGGCTAGGAAGGCTGCCTCGATGACCTAGAAGGTGACTGGGTCTCCTCCTCCAGCTCTGGAGAGAAAAGTGGAGAACGGAGCCGAGAGGGGGAAGACCCGGAGACCTTCAAAGGAGAAAGTAGCTGCTTAGCCGGTGAGGCCAAGGGATCCAAGTCAGCCTGCCGCTTATGGCTCCTATGCCTTTCCCTGTTTCTTTCCTTCTCTCTATGCCTGTCTTTCTTCCTGACATCACTCTCTCCCTGGGACACAGTGGGAGTTTGAGTCCCTGCCAGGGGAGCAGGAATGGTAAGCTGAACAGCCGCAGCTGTGGCTGGTGCCACTGACGGAAAGGAGGAAGAAAAAGAATCTGAGGGCGAAAGGCCCGCAAGGATTAACTTTGTCCTCCTGTCCCTGAAAGCCCAGGGATTGAAGGTGGCAGAAATCATGCAGCCTGATGATAAATGAGCAACCCCCAGGCAAATCGCACTGAGTGTGGCCATCGGCTGGGGACAGCTTATGACCACACTCAGAGCATTTAGAAAATATGGCCTTAGGGCCTTCGGCCATGACAACTCACACACACACCCTCACACACAGATAAGGGGAAGGGAAAAGTTAAGACTAACTGACTACAAAAAACAATTTAAGCTAAATAAACTAAGGGTCGACTAATACACACACACACACAGAATTTTGAGGGAAAAACAGAGTAAAAAACCCTATGAAAACCACTCACAAAACCGCCAGGAGGAGGTAGCAGGGTATTGTGGGTAAGGGGAGGAGCTTGGAGCTCAAATCTCTAGCTTGGAAAGCTGTCGGCTCGGATCCAGGTCGGATCCGATACCCACAGGTTGCTGATCAAATGAAGTTAACTACTTCAGCTCTTCTCTTTTCTTTTCAACTGCTCTGGAATACGTTGCCACTACAGGTCAGGAAAAAGTACTACTTTTAAAGCTAATCTTACTTATTTGCTTATTTCTTTATTTAAATTTGTTAACCAAGGTGGAGCACTGATCCCAAATTACCCTTTTCAGGCCCAGCCCAGGTGTATAGTACCATACAGATTAACAAATTAATATAGAACATGAAATAGTACAGATAAATACAGCGTAACATACAATTATAAAATATACAAGTGAAGATACAGTAAAAGTAAATGACTTAGAAAACTCTAGTAAGGTATATGAAGGAGAGAGGGTAAGGGATTGTATAACTGGTTAATCTGAATAAGAGGATAAGGAATGAGGGGTGAGTTAGAAGGCATAGAAGAAGAATGGGGAAGGAGTGAAGATGAAAGTGACAGAAACAGCAGGATTTGGGGGAAGTTCAATATGTGTGTAGTAATTTGCTACAAGTTGGGAATATGAAGTATAGACTCATTATGCACATTTGAAAGCTTAGACGAGATTGAATATAAGGAGTTATTATATACTTTTATGCATAATAAGCAAAACACAATAATATTTTTGAATGTTTTGAATTGTCAGTATAGATGTAAGCAATAGATTAGTAAAATATAACATCAAATTCTTCAATTCAATGTAGATTATTTTAGATTAATAATGTCTGCTAAGAAATGTTTATGTTAGTGAAATGGTGTTTTAATTGTAAAGCAATAAACAATGTTAGGTGTCTTAAAGTCAGTACATTAATGATATTTTCAACCTGCAGGGGTGGTATATTAGAATGAAAATGAAAGATGGATATGGTTATATAAAAAAAACATGGAATGAAATAGATTAAAATAGTTATGATGAAACAAACTTCTTAAAGACAGAAAAAGATACAAGACTAAACCAACTTAGAAAAAATAGTACAACTGAAAGATTTTGTGAAGTGAATGGAGATGCTGTAGTACATATACATGCTGGTGTGTTGCTGGCTTTTTAACTGTTGAGTGGCATTGTGGAAATAGTAAACTGTAGAAAAGACACAATATTGTTTTTTTTTTTCTTTGTGGACTAATAAACCACAGAAATAGGATATTATGATGTGCAACATGCTTCCTAAACTGTTTCATGTGATGCCAAATTCTGCCTCGCTTTTATTATTTTTTTTTGTGGGGGGATAATATGGGTAAGAGGAAAGAGCAAGGTCAAGCAGGGGCACATAACTGGCTGGAATGATGACTTAAAATATTGGGGGGGGGGCAGAGCCTAGATGGCCAACTGAGACCAGTGAATTTTGAGAGCTCCATAAACTAGTATAATAATATAGAAAAATGTTATTATTTTCAAGTTTAAAATGTCAGAAATCTATAGATAAACTACTATACTACATAAATATCAATTTTGGTGGAAATATACAAAAAATATTCCTGTCAAGTAACTTAGAGATATATTGAGTCACTGAATATGAACAACTCAAGGAATTCTCATCCAGATGCTGCTTTGAAAAAATAACTGCAATTGATTACATCTACCTTACAGGAACTATCTCTGAAGATGTATGGCTTTAAAAATGACTTAGAAAACCTCAAATTAAATTCTCAAAAACAGACTGATACTCTTAAGGAACTATTACAGCAACACCATACAAAAATAACAAATACAGAGACTTCTCTAAATGACATTGAAGGGAGACTCAAAGAGGAAGAATTCCAAAAAGAATTTCTGCTTAAACCGAATACATGGCTGCTTAACAAAATAGATGACTTAGAAAACAGGGAAAGGAGAAACAACATAAGGATCTTTGGTCTGCCTGAAAACACTGAAGGTGAAGACATTATTTCATTCTTAATAACCTGGATTTCTGAATTTTTAGACTTGAAAGAGGGACTTTCATTTGGAATTGAAAGGGTGCATAGAGCACTGAGGAAACTTGCTTCTAACTCAACAAATACTCCACCTAGATCCATAGTTATAACATTTCTTTCATTTCTGGATAAGGAACTAATATTAAAATCTGCTTGGAGAAAATCACCCTTAAAATACAATGAAAGCCTGATAAGGTTTGACAATGATTATTCTTCCAGAATACTAGAACAAAGGAAAAAAGTCTGACCAATAATAAAACTGCTGAAACAAAACAATATTAAAGCACAGCTGGGCTTTCCAACCAAGATAAAAATATTGTTTGCCATCGAGATGAGAACCTTTAATGACTTGGAAGAAGCTACTATATTCATCAAAAACAACAACATAGTGTCTATCCCAGAAGTAATGCAATGGATGGCCCCTACTCTCAAAAGAATAAAAGAAACAAATTCTTGGATTGATGCTAGAAAGAAGAAACAAAAAACTGATTCCAAGATAGCTGTCCCAAAAAATAACTCTTACAACAACATCTCTCAAAGTATCAACTGATATGGTACATCACTTGTCATCTGTTTTTATTTTAAAAAAGGAGGGTTTCTTAAACAACTGAAAAACAGTAATGATTTATTCAGAATGTTCAAAGAGTCCAATAATTCTTCACAAACAAAGGTAGGTAAAGATGGGTTACTATTTACATTATATATAAACCAAACAAAGCAACATATAATACAAACATAAAAGTTTCTATTCCCTTACTTGAACTCAGTGAATACTTATCTTGTTCATTTTTCATTGATTTTACTTATAATAATTTAAGTAATTAATTAACTAATTCAACAAGGTACCATTCATCAGAGTTCAGACTCAAATGTAACAAATTAACATCATATATAATAGCAGTAACAGTAGAGTGTTTTGAAAAAAATGCTGTCATGGAGACTAATGCCTTCTTCAGTAAAAGTATGATTTAGAAATGTCATGTATATCCTAGTTAAATAATAGTAGCAAGCTCTTAGTACAAATGTCATCATTATTCTGTCTAAATATAGTTAATATCATTTATGGCAGGTATCACAGCTATGAGTGCTGTTTGATCAAGCCTGATATGGTGTGCACGGATGCAGCGATGTCTGGCAGCTAGTACAAATGTCATTATTATTCTGTCTAAACATAGTTAATATCAATTATGGCAGGTATCATACCTTCGAGTGATGTTTGATCAATCCTGATATGGTGTGTGTGGATGCAGCTGTGTCTGGCAGCTGTTGTATGTTGCCGTTTTCGTCTCCGGGAAGCTGTAGGTTGCAGCTTGTGATCGAGGTTTACTGATGATTGTGTATTAGGAAGAGACATTTGGTGTTTTAGCCTGGATCCAGAGGAAGGGGGTCAATAAAACTGTGATTTGGGATATTTTGGAAGAGAATAGTTTGTTTATACATTTGCTGAGTGGGAGGTGGAAAGGCTGGAAAACTGTTTTATCTCTTATTGTGACAGCTTGTTGAGAAGTTTTTTTTTGTTTTTTTTTTTTTGTTTGTTTTTTTATCTGTTTGCTCTCTGTTGTTTTCCTGGCTGCTGCCTCACGGAAAGGGGGGAATTTAGGCTTGAAGTTGCAATGAAGTGAAGCTTTGCTTCAGGTGCATTGCCAGCCTCTGGTATGCAGTACACAGAAACACTAACAGAAGCAGATGCTCCAAGGTTGTTATGTTAATGGAGACAGATTAATGATAATGCTTAATGGCTTTGAGGAGCCTACGAAATGATTCTCAGCAATGAAGTTTTTGTTTTTCCAAAATATATATATATATATATATATATATATATATATATATATATATATATTTATATAATAAAAGAGCTGTTTTAAACCACATGTACACATATTGATGACCTCCAAACACTTCATTTAGCTCATTAAGTTGATTCTTGATAAAAAAAATAATAAGTGCAAATTTATATTTAAAATGTATTTTTGTCCAAACACATTAAGGACTTACATAAGAGTGAAAGCCTGAGTTATTGTGAAAGACTAACAGCAGTTGGTCTTGTGCAGTACCCTTTGCAGTGGTCTGCAAGGTGAGCTTGCTTGGATGTGTTGGGCATATGGCTGATTCTAGTGGTGCTTGGGGTTGCCAGGAAGTACTGGAGAGTCATCAGATTTCCTTCATGGAAATATGTGGGAATGGAAGGTGTGTTGAGTGGTTCACTGGCAGAGTGGCCACTGCATGGAACAGGCTGGTAAAATGGAACAGGACAAATATTGGTTTGGATATTTTAAGAACAGCCTGGAAACACACCACACAAACTAGTGAATGGTATTCTCGCAAAACTGGATGGGAATTGTTGCCTGTGCTTGAAGTACTGATATGTGTGTATGTAAGCATGGAAATATACTTATAACAAATAAGAAACTAGAAGGGTCTCATAATTTAAAGTCTATGGACTGTATAAACATGCTTGGAAGAAGCTAATAATAAGAATAAGCATTACAGCGTATGCTCTCTCAAATAACTAAGCAACAGCTACAAAAAACACACACAATAGTTATGTAATGTATGATTTTAGTAAATCTAGACATAAAATATATAACCATCATATAAGATGAAGCAGTCTGCTGAATTTAGATATTAAAAACATGATTTAATAACATGGGCTTGTGTATAACAACACTACTGTCTAAACTTGTCATAAATGGCATACACAACATTGAACATCAAGGGGAAGCATGATGCTTTTCTTATATAAGTAAATATGCATAACAAGTCATGTAATTGCTTTAACTTGAATTGTAGTTTTTGTAACCCATGTTGACCATATATAATACTTAAGTGGCTACCGAGGTAACTAATGTTTTGGTACTTAGGTATTATTGCAACCAGATTTTAGCGGTTGCAGTAATATGCTTGTTGGCCAAAAAACGGATTGTGGGAGTAAAGTTAAGGTTGAATTTGATGTTTTCTATGGATAAAACCTATTTTTTTTCACAAATTCATAAGCAAAATTAATGTGGAAATGTGATTCCTGTTTGCGTACTTCAAAATTGATTACACTGCTGTCATACTGCTGGAAATTAAATGAAAACACCTGGGAAATGTTTGGTTGAACTGCTGCAATACTGCAAGAAGGATTATTCCAAAGTTGACAATACATTTTTTTCAGAGAATAAGATATCAAGAGCAGCACATTTTGGGGATAAATTATTGGCTTTATTTTACAAACATTTGAAAAGAATTTAAGTTAAAGAAAAGAACAAATAGATAAAGTACTTGTACAACAGAGGCTAAACGTAATATTACATGTCCTGTTAGGTGTGTAAGATAAACATGTATGGAGTATCTGACAGTACCGGAAGATTTTTTTGTTTTCAGATGGATAGTAGTTACTGTTGGAATGTTTTCTGGATGTTTTGGACAGCATACTTGTGAATGTTTTCTGGATGTTTTGAGCAGCATATTTGTGGATGTTTTCTGGATGTTTTGGACAGCATACTTGTGGATGTTTTAGGGCCGCATACTTGTGGATTGTTCAGTCGTGGGTGCATCATGAGTGACATGATGTCAGGAAATGGCATAACTTCAAACAGTCATTTTTTAAACTGTACACTGTTCTTCCTGCCTAAACAATGTCTTTTCATAAAGTTAACATTGCCACTGTAATTCTGCATACATTTCTGGTTACATTCACACACCGGCAAGCAAGTGGTATTATCACAAAAATCTGGTTGCGATAATACGTAAGTACCAATGTTTTATACATGACATCAAACTGACAAAGTTGTTCAAGAGAAGCAACAGAAGCCTGAACTTGAAAAGCCACAGAATGTAACAATCATATTCTGAACAAATAGGATTAAATTGACAATAGACACTCAGTTTAATAACATGGACTTGTGTATAATAACACTACTATTTTAACTTGTCATAAATGACATACACTATGTTGAACATCAAGGGGAAGCATGATGATTTTCTTATATAAGTAAATGTGCATAACATGTCATATAATTGCTTTAGCTTTAATTGTGGTATTGTAACCCATCTTGACCATACATAATACTTAGGCTATTACCAAGGTAACTGTTTTATACATGACATCAAGCTGACAAAGTTGTTCAAGGGAAACAATAGAAGCCTGAACTAGGAATGTTACAGAATGTAACAATCACATTCTGAACAAATAGTATTGAATTGACAATAATCACTCAGTTTAAGCTTTGCTTATTATACAAAATAGAATGTTTCCATTTAAATCTAAAAACGTTCAGTATATGTCATAAAATGGCAATTTATGAATATGGAAAGGGAATTTGTAATCATTAATTACAATAAGTGAATTTGTTGTTTTTAACATATACTATACTTTCACTCATTTTATACCAAGAAATGACAGATATGAAAATCCTTATGTGTAGGAAATGGGCGAAAGAGGGATGCGCTGCTAATTAAAATGCACTAACTTTCATCAATGTTCACATAAAACAAACTTGATGCTTTAAGTAAGTTAGCAGCAAACAAAGTGATTACTTAAATGCTGGCAAACAATAAAATATAACTTCTGATATATCCAGTAAAATAAATTGTATTTTAAACATTAGGTATAAATATTGTTACCATCTATTTATATTAAATAATATGTTTTGAAAGACTTCATCAATAAGGGTGAATATATTAAACAACTGTGTGCTATAATCTTTTACTGAGGTTTTATATATGACACATTCTACTTTGATTGAATTGCTTGTCATCTAACTTTCATGTAAATTTTAATTGTTTATACAATAAGTAGACATTTATATTGTATTAGAATTCTGTCTAATCTACAATAGTACTATATCTATTCAAAATAATATAAATATTGCTTATTCCTATTACAAATATTCTTCATATGATAATTCAATTTATAGAGCTCAGATGTTCTGGATTGTCAAGGTATGAGTGATAATTTGATGGACTTAGGTTTATCCATCAGATTAAGAATGATTTTCATTCCATGGCTAGCGTGGATCTTAGTTTTGTTAACATTTATTAATTTAAATTTATTTCACAAAAACATTTTTAGTATGCCTGACCAAAACATTACTTTATTGGTAAGCACCCAAAGTATAAAACCGATAATTTCCTTTAAAAGCTCAAACATATACTTTATAATTATCAGAAAACATGTTTAATAGTCACAATTTGTTTGTCTTTTTGGCTTTTCCTGGTTAGGGGTTGCCACAGCGGAACTCCGGTCCGCTAATGATTGGCAGTAGATTTTTTATGGTGCCGAGTTTCCAGCCCAATGCCCAACCTTCAGTGAAGGCACGCCCATTCACTCATGTCTTTTGGAGGTCACTCGACTGCAGGGAGGACATGCAGACTCCACACAGAAGGCACTCCAGCCATGAATAAAACAGGAGAACCTCTGTACCACCGCGGCTTTTTAATAGTTACAATAAAACAAAAAATACATAGTCTAAATAACCTAAGATGGATTTAACTTTATTATCTTTGAATACCAATGGCTTAATAAATTCTAGCAAGAGATTAAATCTACTGAAATATTTAAAATTTAACAAAGCACAAATTGTCTTCCTTCAAGAAACTCATTTCAAAAGAAATAACAATTACAAATGGAATCCTAAGGAATATATGATAATTGGCGCAATCCACTTATAAGACAAAGTAAAAAGGGGTAACAATTTTATGGAAAATAAATGTGATTAACCCAGAAATCATTTATACGTATGAAGATAAAGAAGGCCTTATGGCATTAGTAATAGTTAAATACAATAACAGAATATGGACCCTAGCCAATCTATACTGGTTTCCAGGCATTGGACCAGGAACTGTTAAAAAACACTTGGATTTCATTTCCAAAAATTTTAAAGGCAACTTAATATTAGGAGGAGATTTTAACTGTATATTTGACATTTCTGAAACTACAAATGAAATACTGCTGCATACATCTGCTGTATCAAAAGCTTTAAACAAGTGTATAGAATTAATCCATCTTGTAGATACTTTCAGATTTAAAGAAGATAAATATGTGTTGTTTTCTCATCAAGATCACAGATTCGGTATTCAAACTAGAATAGATAAAATATTTGCTGCTCATGACTTACACTCTAAAATCATTAATTTCTGAATCACTCCCTGCCCCTTTTCAGACCACAATTCATTGATACTAAAACTTCAAAATGGGTACAAACTATTAATCTTTAACTCCAGAATTCCAGCATATATAACTAAAGTTAAAGAGTTCAACCCCTGGCTATTATTGTAATTACAGTTCTTCTCAGATATTAATTATACCACAGAGATAAATAAATTAATGATATGGGACTCATTAAAAGCTTACATATATGGTAAGACCCAAACTTGGTATAAAAAAAGCACAGAATGGGATTCTGAATTTTTAGATCTAAAATCCAAACTTTTGTCAGTAAAAGCTGAAAAAAATCATTTGGAGATGAAAAATAAAGTAGAAGTATTAAACAATAAATGCAACAAAATTCTAATACATAAAACTAGTTTAGTTTTAGAAAAAACTAAAAATTAATACCTTGGCCACTTCTCCCAAATATCTACATAATTTATCCATAAGAATCAAAATACAATCAAAAGCTAATAACATTAAAAGTATCTTCCTTGAAAAGAAAGGGAAAACTGTCTTGGATATAAGTGACATTCTTGATGCCTATAGAAATCACTATATGGAACATTTCCAAAAAGAAAATATACATATCGATCAATTAAATCTAGGTGAAAAATGTTCTAATATAAAAAAATACCAGAAAAATTAAAACTAGATCTGCAAGCACCCACATCCTACAAAGAAATTACAGATACAATAAAAGAGAGTAAAAATAATAACGCTCCAGGTATATATGACATAATTATGAAAATATATAAACTTTTTCCTTCAAAGATACTATCCCTCTTCCATAAAACTCTATTAGAAATTCAGTCACAAGCTTTTATACCACCCTCTTGGAGATATTCCTTAATCACACCAATCCTAAAGGAAAACAAATCCCTAAACCTCTGTACCTCATAATGACCTATATCATTATTAAATAATGACTTTAACATATTTATGACAATATTAGCTAACAGAATGAAAATACCACTATCCAAAACAATAAATAATGATCAAACTGGATTTATATATCATAGGCACACACATGACAATTTTACAAGGATAACCTCTCTTACAGATTATGTTAAAGAAAATAAAGAAACACTCATAATTAATTGGCTTAGATATAGAGAAAGCCTTTGATTCCCTAAATTGAGACTATTTATTCAAAATCCTAATGCTATCTGAATTTCCTGCATCCTTTGCTCATCTCCTAAAGTATATATATATATATACAAATAATTTAGAGTATATATATATATATATATATATATATATATATATATATATATATATATATATATATATGGGTCCGCCTGACAACGTCGACAGCTCAGAACGCCGACACCGAGAACACCGACGCCAGAAGATCGACAACTGAGAAGACCGACGGATGTAAACACCGACGCTGAGAACACCGACATGGGAAAAGGCTGTGTAAATATGCAGTAGTGATGGACGTTAGGGTGCGAGTAAGGTAAGTGTGCGATATTGACGGTCTGTAGGGATAGCGGTGGGTTAAGTGAGTTAGGGTTAGGGCGCGGGTTAGGTAAGTGTGCGGTAGTGATAGTCTTTGGGTTAGGGGCGGGTTAAGTGAGGTAGGGTTAGGGCGCGGGTTAGGTAAGTGTGTGATAGTGACGGACCTTAGGGTTAGGGTTTGGGTTAAGGTTGTAGATAGTTATGTATGTGAGGTTTAGTGTGGGCTTGTAAAGATTTTGGTGTGCTTGTGTTGTGTGTGTGCTTTTTGGGCAGGGGATTTGTTTCGTTTGTTGATTGTCGTTATTATGGTGTGTTGGGCATGTGAGGTTACGTGTTTGTGAACTGTCGGTTATGTGGTGTCAGTGATTTCGTTGTCGGGCATGTGAGGTTTTGTGTTTGTGAACTGTCGGTTATGTGGTGTCGGTAAACTGGTTGTTGATGTTGTGGCTTGTCGACCTTGTCAGGTAGACCCATATATATATATATATATATATATATATATATATATATATATATATATACAAATAATTTAGAGCATGTCAAGTTAGGTCCTTTTACCTCTGAATCTGTACATATAAAAAAAGGCACTAAACAAGGATGTCCCATGTCATTGATTCTATTTGCTCTGGTTATTAAAATATTGGCAGATTCAATTTGTAACAATATAAAAATCAAAGGAATAAATGTTTAGAAACAATGCAATTCTAAAGTAATGCTATTTGCTGATGACATATTACTAACATTATCTAATACAAAAGAAACATTAGAATAATTAGATATACTAATTGACAAACTTCACAACATGACTTCAGGACATGATTTCAATAAATCAAAATCAAAATTTTTATTTTTAAATAAAAAAAGAACTCCAGATTAAGGGGGATCACATTGTAGAGAAACAAGAATCTACCTTAAAATATCTAGGAATTGAGTTATGCAAGGATAATAATGGATTAGTCTAAAAAATCTATAATAATATCATCAATACAATTAAAATCTCTGTGGAAAAATGCAACAAAATAATATTAACATTTGAAAATAGACTACAGTTAATACAAATGGTTTTACTGCCCAAGATCCTATATATAGCCTTGGCAATACAACTGTTACCAGAAAGGAATATAATTAAAGAAATAAATTTATGCCTAATAAAATTTTTATGGTATCCCAAAAGAAACAGCATAGCTTTAATACATCATATCAGACCATGGAAACAGGGATGATTAAAATTTCCTGATATAGAAACATATATAAAAGCATCAATATCTAAAACAATCTCAGATTGGATAAGTCCAAATTACTCTGCAAATTGGAAAGAATTGCTAACTGTAATATCAATAAATAAATTTGATTTACAAAAAAATTTCAAATAACAGATAAAAACAATTTGCCATGGCACATATTTTGTATTAGTACGCAATATAACATAACTAAACCCACTAAAACTCATATGCTTAATTATTACATCGACTCATTTAGGAAAATTATAATATTAATGCAAATATTGGATAGCCGAGGTGGTGCAGCGGTAGCGTTGTTGCCTCACAGCAAGAGGTTCTCCCATTCGATTCTCGGTTGGAGTGCAGGGAGTGCCTGCTGTGTGGAGACTGTATGTCCTCCCCACGATTGGGTGGGCATTTGAAAGACATGTGTAAATGCACATGCCTTCGTTGAAGGTTGAACGTCGAGCTGGCACCTCAGTGTTTGTCAAAATCTACTGCCAATCATTAGTGGACCGGAGTGCCGCTTTGGCAACCCCTAACCGGGAAAAGCCAAAAGACAACAACAACATTAATGCAAATATAGATTTAAAAATCTGGTTTGATCTTTTAACACCATTTATACTCACAAACAACTTTTCACATAAAATATAGAGATAAATTATTAATTCCTTGGAAAAGAAAGGATTTGTTTGTTGGCTCCAATGTATCAAAGAACTAAAAGTTTTAGATATGCAAGGAATAAAAACAACATACAAAATCCCACAACAGGACTGGCTAACTTTATAGAGTATTCTGTCATATTTGCAAGATTTAAGCAGAATAATTAACAATTCTTTATTTAAGAAATACCTAAATTTATGAAATACATATATGAAATCATATATAATGACTTTGACGTGGGAAACAGTATTTTACAAAATATTGATAAACTATAAAACAACACCCAAAAACTCATATTGGAAATATATAACAAAAGGACACTCAATACAGTTAACTGAATATATTAAAACAAACATCTTATTATCAATAAAATATACATCCTTTACAGAATACTGAAAAGTTTTTAATTGGAAATGCTTGCACAGAGCATTCTAAACCCCAGACAGAATTAGTAAAATTAGTTCTTCCATAAAAGGAATATGTTGGAGATGTGAGCAAGTACACAGTGCAGACTGGAACCACATTTTCTTTGTGTTAAAATTAAACCATTTTGAAATGGTACTAATAACTTTCTACAAGCTTTATTTAATGACTCATTTTATTTAAGTAAAGCTCTTGTATTAAAAAATGCGAATGAAGGTCCTCATTTGAATAGGTCAAACATGCATCTAGTATGGACTATACTTGCAATTTCAAGGAAGTGTATAACAAGAAGATGAGTTGCAAACACAATACCAACTTTGGAAGCCTTCTACAGCCTAATGAAGACCACATCATTATTGGAAATTAAAATTGAAGAACTAAGAATTTATCCAAAGCCATTTATCAACAA
This sequence comes from Protopterus annectens, assembly GCF_019279795.1. NCBI lineage: Eukaryota > Metazoa > Chordata > Ceratodontiformes > Protopteridae > Protopterus > Protopterus annectens. Next base: position 1,406,997,278 of record NC_056731.1, on the reverse strand, counting down.
CCCTTGGGAGAAAAGTCTTATCATTGACTGACACTATATAATAATTGATCAGACACTCTGATAATGGATTGGACATACTTATAAAATAAAACCACAGTCCAGGATCAAGGAATAACTCACAGCTTTTAGCGTATAAATCCTTTAATCACTGCTTTCATCAAAGACTTCATCAGAAATAAAACAAAGGCATTTCTACTTATATATCACAGTCAATTAAACAATTTACCAAATTAATTATCATATAAAAATTCACTTGAACTTATTTGTAAATGCATCTGTTGAACCACATATATACTTAAAAAGTGAAATGTATTGTTAAAACAATTACCATTTAAAAAAAATGTATGTGTAAAAAAGGGGGAGGGGGAGAGGGGTGTGATAAAATATCCACTGAAAGGTTGCTACCCTGAATCCCCCTTCATTTTAACATATATTCTATGATACCTTAAAAAACATTTAATATTTATTACATAATTTAAGCCATGTTTCTGGTCTGCCCGTAAGCGGATTTGCCATCTAGTCTCTCTCTGTTCTAAAAAATTTTAAAATCACTCCCTCTTAAATCTGTTCTGCCCTTTTCTAAAACTGTAAATAAAAACTTGCTGAAGCCACAACAATCCTGACTATGCTTATATAAAGCTTTTTTGTTGTCACACTTTTTTGTACTATATACATGTTCCCTAATTCTGGTGTTATGGTGTCTGGTGGTCATGACAACATAAAAATGTTGGCATTTGTTGCATATAGCAGCATAAGCTACTCCTTGTGTCTTACAATTAAACATGCCTAGCACCCCAATGGTGTAAGTGAGATGTGGAAACTCTACATATGGTCCTTCTGAAATATATCTGCACATATTGCAACCCTGACATTTGTACATGCCATTCGGTTTACTACTAAAAGGAATTGCCAAGGATCTAGTGGCTCTACCTTTTTCCAACAAGACCTTCAAATTGAAAAAAAGAAAAGATGCAATAAATATTAAATGTTTTTTAAAGTATCGTAGAATATATGTTAAAAAGGAGGATTCAGGGTAGTAACCTTTCAGTGGATATTTTATTACACCCCCCCTTTTTTACACATACAAACTTTTTAAGTATATATGTGGTTCAACAGATGCATTTACAAATGAGTTCAAGTGAATTTTATATGATAATTAATTAATGAGGTAAATTGTTTAATTGACTGTGATATATAAGTAGAAATGTCTTTGTTTTATTTCTGATGAAGTCTGTGATGAAAGCGGTGATTAAAGGATTTATACTCTAAAAGCTGTGAGTTATTCCTTGATTCTGGACTGTGGTTTTGCTTTTTTCAGTGAAGTGGTTGCACCTTCTTGTTACTTGTTATTTGTGAGTTTTTGTGCTACCATGGCTGGATCACAAGGAGATTCCTTGATGGATTTAAGTGTATACAGCATTCCTGGTACTTCTGAGCCCAATGTGACACAATTGCTACTGAAAACTTTGGGAGACATACAAAGGTCTTTACAGTCATTGGCAAAAAAACAGTCAAAGAACGACTTGGTTTGTCTTGGGTCAGATGATGATGCAGCGATTGTAATAGAAGTTAATACCAAAGGTTCCAGCAGATTGGTGACTAAAAACAAAGGTATGTCAGAAGATAGGGCTGAAAACCCATCTCTAACTTATGTCAGCATTGCAGCAGTTCTAGATAATAGTGGTGACCCTTTCACCAACACTAAACGATCAATAGATCCAGATGAAATGACTGTGTACAGAGAACAATGTGAAAATTTAAACAAATTGCTCAAAAAATACAAAAGTATGGCTATTGAAAACAAATACTTTGTCAAGTGTATTGAATTGGGCATAGTGCCTAAGGGCCTGAAATTTTTTTAAATGTCCAAATTGAGTCACTGACAAAGATCCATTTTTTGTTAGATTAACAGATTTTTTCAATAATGCTGGCATTGATTTTTTCAAACTGCTTATAGAACGTAACCGGGGCAGTATGAGGGACTTAAAGGAAGAAATTGTAAAGGTAGAGCAGTTTATTGAATGCAAGTTTAAGTTTGTTTTCAGTGAAAGAACTGAACATGCTTTGCTTCTGGATGATGTAGAGCAGCACGAAAGAATCTTTATCCAGAGGAAGAACAACGCGCTAGATCGAGATTCAGCATCCTACAATATGGGTACAGCTTACGCAACCTTTATTAATTTCAGCAAGAAAAAATGTCCTTTTGGTGCTCCTAAACAAAAAAGATCAGGGGCAGTCCACCTTAAGACCAGACAGAGAATCAAGTCGACTCGAGCAACGCAAGTGACATATTCCTTTGCAGAAAACACAAGGAACTACAATGGGACCTTGAGAGACAGCACTTCTGAACAGGAGACAGTAGATATAACAAATAATGTTCCAAACAACAACTGTCCAAATTTCAACATGTCCGAAAAAGAACTGCGAGCTAAATCTAAAGTTTTTTTAGCACCAGAGAAAGAACAGAGATTACTGAAGATGAAGCCGATGACGACCCGGAAGAAAGTGAGATTGGCTTCAGATTCATCAATGGACAACAACTGAACAAAAGCAGGTTAGAAAATGACATTTTAAATGTATCCAGTGTTCATCTGAAAGATGAGCATATTCAGCTATTAAAAGTAGATTTGAATTTTGTACCTGCTAAAAGGGCTGAAATTACAGACACTATTTTGTCTCTGAAAAAATATACTAGAAACCTGAATCTCGGTTATATTCTGAAAAATGTTACATGTTGTGATTCATGGTTTGTAAAACCTTCATGTTACAATCCAGCATTGTTACATACTCTGAAAGTGTTTGAAGTTTCATGTGAAAATGAACTGAGGGAACTATTACACGGCAATGTCAACACAAGGTGGGGACATTATGACAATTTAGACTTTAGGATGAAGGCAGCCATGAAAGAATTATCTAACAACAAAGAGCTTAGAATCATGAAAAGTGACAAAGAGGGAATGTTGGTGGTCATGGACCAAATTAATTACTTCAAGAAAATGGAAAGTATGTTAGATAACACTGATGAGTATAGGAAAGTTAAAATTCAGGATATTTTCAAATGTTATAGATTTATTTCTACTTTTTGTGTACAATAGTCTTATGAATGATGATTTACATCAGACTATGTACAATTTTTGTAATACTGAAAATCCGAGAATAGGTGTTATGTTTGGCATTACTAAAACACATAAAAGTTTAAATGACCCACCATTTAGACCCATCATTTCAGCACCCAGTTATGTTACAGAGGGTATTTCCCTCTTGGTAGATGAGCTGCTCAATCTTTTAGTCAGAAAATTGGATTCCTGCCTAAAAGATTCCTGGGATTTTTTGGACAGCATGAAAATTTTCAGTGATACCTGTAGGTTTGATCCCAAGGTACATGTTTTGTTCACATTAGATGTAGTTTCTTTATATACATCTATCCCACATGATGCTGGCATTGAGTTTGTCCGAGCTTATTTGAACCATAGTACCAACACATCCAGTTCTAGTATTAATTTTTATTGTGAACTGCTCAGTGTACTTCTAGACAACCATTATTTTTTGTTTAATGGACAATATTACAAACAAATAAGAGGGGTAGTGATGGGTACTCCTGTCACCCCCTCTTTTGCTAATATTGTCATGGGATGGTGGGAACACGCTGTGTTAAAATCATTCTGCATGAAATATATTTTGTATTACAAAAGGTTCACAGATGATTTATTTAGTTTTTATTATAGAAGGAAATGTTGCTACGGTTTAATTGTTTGTCAGTGAATTAAATGAAGCATCTGCTTTTTTAAAAATTTGTTAAAGGTTGTATAGGTGGATGGGTAAATTATTTAGACATCAGTCTAGAATGGGATGACTTGCACAAGAAATTTGCAAGCAGAATATTTAGGAAAGGAACATTCAGGAATAGCTATTTACATTCCTCAAGTTTACATCCAAAATTTATTAAAAATAACATACCAAAAGGACAGTTTATTAGAGCCAGTAGGATGACCAGTGAGGATCATCTACTGGAAAGAGAATTTGAATTCATCGTAAATTTGTTCCTTCATAGAGGGTATGATGAAAGTTTTTTGAGAGATGAAGCCAAGAAAATATGGGAGAAGAGGGATAATTTATATCCACCTATTTTAGTTAAGACAAGGAGTTTTGAGTTCCAAATGATCAACAATAAATATCTTGGACCAACATAATTAAGTTTTGATATGCAAATGACAGTAGGCAACATCAATATCCATAATATTATAGAGAAAAATTGAAAAATTGTCCAAGGGACTCGAGAACTAATAAAAGCCGTTGGGGACAAACTTAGGTTTGTATATAGAAAAGATTACAATTTGAAGGCCTTTTTGGAAAAAGTAGAGACACTAGATCCTTGGCAATTTCTTTTAGTAGTGAACCGAATGGCTTGTACAAATATCAGGGTTGCAATATGTGCAGATATATTTCAGAAGGACCATATGTAGTTAAACCATTGGTGTGCTAGGCATGTTTAACTGGAAGACACAAGGAGTAGTTTATGTGGCTATATGCAACAAATGCCAACATTTTTATGTTGGCATGACCACCAGACACCTTAACACCAGAATTAGGGAACATGTATATAGTATAAAAAAGTGTGACAACAAAAAAGCTTTATATAAGCATAGTCAAGATTGTTGTGGCTTCAGCAAGTTTTTATTTACAGTTTTAGAAAAGGACAGAAAAGATTTAAGAGGGTGTGATTTTAAAAATATTTTAGAACAGAGGGAGAGACCAAAAACCTGGTTTAAATGATGCAATAAATATTAAATGCTTTTTAAAGTATCATAGAATATATGTTAAAAGGAAGGGGGATTCAGGGCAGCAACCTTTCAATGGATATTTTATTACACCCCTCTCCCCTCCTCTTTTTTTACATATACATTTCTTTTAAATGGTATTTGTTTTTGTAACAATGTATTTCACTTTTTAAGTATATATGTGGTTCAACAGATTCATTTACAAATGAGTTCAAGTGAATTTTATATGATAATTAATTAATGAGGTAAATTATTTAATTGACTGTGATATATAAGTAGAAATGTCTTAGTTTGTTTTATTTCTGAAGTCTTTGACGAAAGCGGTGATTAAAGGATTTATACACTAAAACCTGTGAGTTATTCCTTGATCCTGGACTGTGGTTTTGCTTTTTTCAGTGAAGTGGTTGCACCTTCTTGTTACTTGATACTTATAAAGTAACTGTATACATTAAGATCTGTTATAGTGTCAGGCTAATGTAAACAGTGTACATAGTTATTTAAGATGTTATGTATAAATACTATGGAATTAATTCAAATGTATTTGAAAAATAAAAAAAAAAATTTGAAAAAACAAGACAACATATTACCTGGAATGCTAGTGTATAGGGATGATTACATGATGCAAGATGTATAACTGGCAACATTTTATAAGTAATCCAATAAGTGTTGACTAAATAGTTAAGAAGGAGAAGTTTAAATCAAGTTTTAGGTCTGAAGGTATCATAAATGAGGATACTAAATAACCTGTATTTTATTTATTAGAAGAATAGATGGGGTGACTAGGTTTGAAAGAAGAATGCTTAAAATAAGGAGCATTCTAAGTAAACTTGAGTGAGGTGTACAGCATGTATTAATTTGGGGCAGTATTATTTGCAAATATTGTCTGTTTTGATGGTTGAAGATACATGAAGAAAGTAAGTCTGAAACATTGTAAATGACAAGATGATAGATTAAGATAGCAAACAACTGAGTAGTTGTGATGAATATTAAAAGAAGTAGGAAAATGGGTATTTTATGAAAAGATTATTCGTACAGTGTGATATCCAGAATTTCCTCATTCAGCGGGGGGTGATCTGTAAAATGACTGAAATTAACATTTAATAATGTCATATGAAAAACATTGAAAAACAGTCTAGTACATTCTAAAATGATTAAAAATGTCATTGTGAATTTGTTTGCCCTGAGAACAGGATCGCAATTCTAGAACAAAGGGGAAGTTGCAGTAGAATTTATATTTGTGGATGTCCAAATGCATTTTCGTTGGAACTTAGTAGGAAAAGTTGTATATTTCACACATATGATTTGTCATTATATCTCAATGACAGTAGTATAACATTTTTATTACAAAAACTGCAACATAATAAAAATTGACTTCCAGAAGACCTTCGGACCAAGCATTTCCAAAATACAGTATGACATCTTAACATCTTCCACCATTATACTATACTTTGCAAGTTTGCTGCCAGTAATGATAATCACCACCCATGTTGTCAAGCAAAAGACAGTAGAAGACTAGGGTCTAAACTCCAACAGAGGAGTAAAATGTTTCTGCTTAATCCTTTGAAAATATGATCATTACAGAGTGTGGTTTATTACTACCATAATTAGAGATGCTAACCAATAAAAAACAAAGGCTCTGGTCTTCAGAAGGGTAGATATTGATGTAAATGGAGAAATCACCACTAAATCTCAGAAAGCAGGAATGAGGGCAATTTGAAGGAACATTGAAATATAAGAACTTTCACCAAAGATGCAGCAGGCTCTTCTATGAAACATGTATGTAACTCAAAAAAATAAAGGGAAAATTTGTTTCTTAAATGAGGTTACTTCAAAGTTAACAGAGCAATTGTGCATTTCAAAAACAGGGGGAAACATGGAAAAGGGAAGGCAGACATCAATACCAAATACAGAAGAAGAAGAACTGGGGAAAGACTATGAAAAAGCAAAGGACACAAAAGGGAAAACAGAAACAATTCAGTGAAAAGGAGAGATAGAATGTTTAATCGGATGCAAAGGATGAAAAGAAATACAAAGCTATGGACTATGAAACCTGAATCATTCAAAAGAAAAGGAAAATGAAAAAGTATGGCTAATAAAAAATACATTTCAAATGGATTATAGCAAAAAGTACTGTTGTGTACCTACCATAAATGTAGACGTTCGAGTGTATTCACTGTTGCAGTCATTGCACTTGGGTTATCCTGCTGGCAGGCGACCCGCAGTTGGCCCGAGTTCCAAAGTATTGGTCCGGCGTCCGTTGCTGTCGCATCTTCCCTGATGTCAGTGCGTCAGGGCTATAAAATTTGCAACCTCCGCCATTTTCTTCAGTTTTTCTTGCCCCAGATGTCAGGTGCCCCCAGATACGAAGGCTGGAAATATAAAATTATGCCAAAAAACATGCATATATTACTATAAACATTTCCTTCATCTACAAGCAAATACACCACATAGGTTGTATAGAGTTGAGATGTACAGAAAAGTCCCAGCAATGAAAAGGGGGATGGTGGGTGGGTAACCTGGACTGCAACAGTGAATACACTTGAACATCTACATTTATGGTAGGTACACAACTGTACTATGTTCATCGTGTTTCACTGTTGTAGTCATTACACTTGGGTAGAATCCCAAAGCTGAGGTTGGGCGGCTGGGTCTAAATTGGATTTGGAGAGGCTACCAGGCCATGCAGAACTGCAGTGGCAAAGCCTGCTCTGGATTTAGAGTAGAGAGGAAAGTGGTAGTGCTTGGTGAAAGTGTGCACTGAGCTCCAGGTTGCAGCTTCTAAAATGTCTTTGGTTGGTACTCCTCTGAGGAAAGCTGCTGAAGTGGTTGCTGCTCTGGTAGAATGAGGCCTAATGCCCTTAGGCACTGATTTGCCATGTTGTGCATAACAGAAGCAGATGCAGTGTCCTATCCATTTTGAAATTGTCTGCTTTGTAATAGGCTTTCCTTGTGATCCTGCAGCATAGGCTACAAACAGTTGCTCAGTTTTTCTGAAAGCTTTTGCTTTGTCCAAGTAGAATCATAGCTGTCTGTGTATCTCCAAAGAGTGCAGAAGTCTCTCCCCTTTATTCTGGGGATTTGGGTAGAAAGTAGGGAAATGAATGGTTTGGTTCAAGGCCACATTGGAGACCACTTTTGGCATGAATGTTGGGTTTGTCCTAAGAGAGACCCTGTCCTGATGAAAAATGATGAGAGGTTCCACAGCCATTAATGCCTGTAACTCTGAGACTCTTCTTGCTGAAGTTATTGCTAGGAGCAGAGCAGTTTTCTATGATAAGAATTTTAGATCAACTGTGCTGGCTGGTTCAAAAGGAGGCAGTGTGAGTTTTTCTAAAACAAAATTGAGATCCCAAGTTGGTACTGGTGCTCTCCTTGGGGGTCTTATATTTTTTGCCCCTCTGAGGTACTTTCGTAATAGAGGATGTGAAAAAATAGGAGGTTCCATATTGTAATGAGCTGAAATGGCAGAGGTATGGATTTTAATTGATGAGAAAGATAGGCCTTTGTAAAGAATCTCAGTTAGGTATTGTAAAATCTGAGGTATATTAGGGACAACTGGTTCGAGCCCTTGTGCCTGGTTCCAAGCACAGAATCTCTTCCATTTTTCTGCATAAGATTTCCTAGTGCTGGGTCTCCTGGCTTCTAAAATGACATCCATAACAGCTTTAGAGAGAGGTTCAGTCTGAGTGGCTACATTATCTGCCATGCTGCCAGATTTAAGGTTCTGAATTGACTGTGCTGAATCTAATTGTTTTGTTGTGTCAGAAGATGAGGAATTTGAGGTAGGGGCCAAGCTGGGCCTTGAGACAAACTCTTTAAGATTGGGTACCATTGCTGGCATGGCCAGTCTGGGGCAATCAGAATCATTTTTGGCCTTTCCTGTCTGACTTTTAGGAGTACCTTGGTAAGGAGAGGCATCGGAGGGAAGGCATAGACTGTCAGGCCTTTCCAGCTGAATGATAGAGCATCCACTTTCCATGCCTGAGAGTGATAAGTTCTTGTGCAGAATTTCTGTATTTGGTAATTGTGAGGGGAGGCAAAAAGATCTATGTCTGGGCATACCCATTTCCTCGTTATCATGCTGAACACCTGTGGATTTAGTTTCCATTCGTGAGGATCCATGAGATTTCTGCTTAGTTCGTCTGCTAGTGTATTTTTTGTTCCTGGCAGGAATTGTGCCTGCAGATGTACTTGATATGTCAGTGCTGTGTTCCACAAAGTTATGGCTTGCCTGCATAGGGGGTAGGAATGTGTTCCCCCTTGCTTGTTTATGTATCACATAACTGTGGTATTGTCCATCTTTATTAATAGTTGTCCTGGATGTAGTAGGTCCTTAAAAGCTGTCAGGGCATTCTGTACAGCTAGCATCTATTTTTGATTGATGTGAAGATACATTTGTTCCTTGGGCCACATGCCCTGAATACATTTTCCTGCCATATGTGCCCCCCAGGCATAATCCAATGCATCCATTGTTATTGTCTGCCTGGCTGTGGGTAAAGTGAAAGGTTGTCCCTTGTTGTGGTGACAGGCCTGGGCCCACCATCGAAACTCCTGTTGCAGGCAGGGAATTAAAGTTATGATTGTCTCCAGGCTGTGACAATGCTGAGTCCAAACACTTTTTAGATACCATTGTAGCTTCCTCATATGCAGTTTTGCATATGGAATTAGTAGAATGCAGAATGCCATGAAGCCCAGGGCCTGCAGAATTTTTCTTGCAGGGAGCTGGGTCTTTGTTGCCATCATTTGAAAGTAATGAGTCAGTTGCCTTTGTTTGTCTGGTGTGAGATAAGCCATCTGGGCAGTTGTTTTTAAGCTTGTACCCAGGAATATTATCTCTTGCTAGGGCACTAATTTTTATTTCTTTTCGTTTACAGTGTACCCTAGGCAAATTAGCAATCTTTTTACAAATGCCAGATGCTTTAAAAGAATGTCCTTGCTCTCTGCTTGAATAAGGCAGTCGTCCAAGTAGGGATATATTTGAATTCCTTTTTGTCTGCAAAATGCAATTACTGGTGCCAGGCATTTTGTGAAGACCCTTGGCACAGTAGATAAGCCAAAGGGCAGTGCAGAGAATTGGTAATGCATTGAGCCTGCTATGAATCTGAGGTATCTTCTGCAAGATTGTCTGATTGGGACATGCAGGTATGCCTCCTTGAGGTCCAAAGTAACTAGCCAAGCCTTCTTGCCCAGCATGGGCAGAAGTTGATGTAGTGTTAACATTTTGAATTTTAGAACATCCAGGAAAGTATTTAGGATTGACAGGTCCAGTATTGGTCTCCAGGCTTTGTCCTTTCTGGGTACTAAGAAAAGTCTTGAATAAAATCCGTGTCCTTGTTCTTGCTGTGGAACTTTTTGAATTGCTCCCATGTCCATAAGAGCAGCAGTTTGTTTTTGTGCCTCTGCCCATTGGTTTTGTAGCAGGTCTGACATACCTTTTGGTTTTGGAAGCATGTGGAAGTGGAACCTGTAACCCTGAGAAACAATATTCAGCACCCATTTGTCCTGGGTGATCATGTGCCAATTTTTTGAGAAAAGTGCTAGCTTCCCCCCCTAGGGGTGCTGTCAAAAGGTAAGCGCTTGGCATTTACAGAGGGAAGTCATTGGGACTGTTTCCTATAAGGTTGTGATTTGTCTTCCCCTCCTTTGGGGGCTGAAGCACCCTGATGTTTAGGTCGGTAGGAGCCTTGGGCCTGAGATCTGCCTCTTGGGCATCTGTATCTGCCTCTTTGTGGCCTGTCTGACACTTTGGGGGCTGAAGCACCCTGTTGTTTAGGTCGGTAGGAGCATTGGGGCTGAGATCTGCCTCTTGGCCATCTGTATCTGCCTCTTTGTGGCCTGTCTGACACTGGAAAGGACCAATTTTTTGAAGGCCAGTTTCTGCTAAATGTAGGTGGTTGAACCTGTAAGAAATCTTTCACTGTCTGCATTGATTTTGCTTTATCCTCCATTTTCTTTAACACCTCTTCTGCCTTAACACCAAACGTATCATGCTGTAATGGAGCATCCAATAATTTTACTTTAACATGGTCAGGTAAACTTTGTTCTTTCAACCAAGCATGCCTTCGAATAACAGAGCCTGTAATTGCGGCTCTACAAGAAGCCTCTAATGAATCAAAACCACATTGCAGAGTATGCTTTCCCACTTGTTCAACTGCATGCAATAAATCCTGCATTTCCTTACTGTCAGGACCTTCTGTATTTGAAACCATTTTCTGTTTTAACAATGACATGAGGTACTGTTGGTACTTAAGCATGTGAAACTGACAGTTTAAAGCTCTTACAGCTAAAGTAGCAGAAGTGTAAATTTTTCCCCCATCTGTCCAGAGCTCTGGAATCCCTATCTGAGGGGACAGGATTTTTAGCAGGGGAAGCCTTAACCCCCTCTGGACCCTGAAAAATTGTTTCTAGGTCTGCAGCGGGGTTTTTGTAAAGAAATTTATGAGAGTCAGGGACTTTGTAGTACCTGTCTGGCTTGACTGGTGCAGGGGGTAAATAATCAGGAGACAGACTGGATTCAGAAAAAACATCATCAACAATATCAAGCACAGGGGGAATAGCTAGGGGCCTGTGCTGAGGCAATAAAAGGAAGTCTCTGAGCCTTTTCTTGGATTCTGAATAATCCTGGTTCTCCTAGTGGAAATGCTCCCTCATGGTGTGCAGGGATTCACAAAGGAATAATCCTCAGGTGGAGAGGCTGAAGGTATGGACTCTTCTGCATCAAAGTCCTCATAGGGAGGGAGAGAATATCCCTGATCAGAAGAGGAGTCAGAGGAAATAGAAACCTGGTCAGAGGAATCATGATCAGTGTCTTACCTAGGCCTTTTATCAGGATAGGGATGGGAAACCCTGATTAAAGTAATTAGGTCTTCGGCCATTTTAAGCATCTGTTTCTTTGGCATAGATGACTGTTCTGGAGAATGCTGTACTTGTTTCCTTATCTTTAATGGTGTTTTTGACTTTGCCTTTGCTGTAGTGGGCTTAACTGTAAGCTGTGAAGGTCTGAAAACACTCTCAGAAGCTGACGCCTGCTATGCGGATCCAGACCCATCTGAGGGTATAGTTTCAGTAGGCCCAATACCTTGAGTATCCACAGGCCTCTGTGTCTCCACTTGGCTGTCTGTTACGACCTGTGGCTCTGAGGTAGTGGGTGTCAGGGGCTGTGAAAGCGCCTCACTGAGAACCGGCGACTGGCTTAGAAGAGGCTTTGTCTTCGGTTTTGGACCTTGGATGCCTGTCCTTTTCTTTGTCTTTGCATTTTTTATAAATTCCGGTCGTCGGTTGTTCTGACGGCATTATGTAATTAAACCTTCGGCCAAAGTAATGTAGAGCAAAATCAAACCGACCTTTAATAGTGCGTTTATTGAATCTAGCACAAAACCAATAACTAGTGACGTCGTGGTCAGGGCCTAGGGAAGGAATACAGTAAGAGTGAAATTCCTTATGAGGTATTTGCTTCCCACAAGAAATACAATTATTAACTTTTACTGACATCGGTCTGGAGCAAGAAAAAGTTTCCCCAACAGGGTACTTAGCTTTATTGAAGACTTCGGTTCTGAAAATCAATTTTGAAAATCTCAGGAGTCGGACGACCGGCACTTGTGAACTTCTTTTGCTTCAGGCACCACGCGGCAAGAAAGACTGGAGAAAATGGCGTTGGTTGCAACTTTTCTACCCCTGATGCACTGATGTCAGGGAAGATGTGACAGCAACCGATGCTGGACCAAGACTTTGGAACTCGGGCCAACTGCGGGTCACCTGCCAGCAGGATAACCCAAGTGTAATGACTGCAACAGTGAAACACGATGAACATCTGTCTTGTCAGGTATAAACATTTTGTAGAGGATTTTGAAGTCCAAATGACAGTATTTACATCTTGTTTTTCCTTCCTCTTTCCCTGATCATCATGCCCCTACTAGAGCCTTATGGACACATTTATTACCCATTTCCCCTGGATATTAACATATCACATCATCCTGTTGGGGTTACAGATTTTCCTCAGAGGCAGTGTAAAAAGTAAAAGTTAAGCATCTGGTAGATGTTAACCAGAGGAAGGATGTGTTTCCTATTTTTAAGTACCAATATCTCACCCTGCAGCTGAAATGCATGTACATACTGTGGCAAGACCGGTTCCGCCTACATACACAAATGTTGCTGAGCATGTGTACAGCCTTGCAGCTCCGAGAACATGTCCCTGAATCATAGTGTTGCCTGTCTTATGTCACAGTATCCACAAGATGTTGGCAATTTAGTGAGTTGCACTGATGATTTCCCACAAGGAAGGATGAACTAGCTCTAGCCAGCAGGACAGTATCTGACTCATCTAGTTCCCTGCACTGTTTCCCAATTTAGTGTGCAATTTTAACTTGAGGAGCACAAAAAAATTCTTTCCCCAATCAGGTGCTCCACTCAGGTCTGTCATTTTTACCTGATCTGTGGCCTTCTATGCTAAGCTGAGTATGTTGAGTAGAAAAAGAAAAAAATAAAAATATCCTACTTCAGGACAAATATTTTTGCTTTTAAAATTGCAGCAAACTCCTTGTTATGACCTGTACCACACACAGAGTGCTAAAGCCCTTAAGGCCTGAACACAAAAGCAGTATAAGCATTTGTTTCTGTATTGGCATTCAGAATCTCATATATGCAGTGGAAAAAAGTCATCATTAATAGAAAAAGTCACACTAGTACAGAGCACAGCATACTCAAACAGACACTCACACACACACACACACACACACACACACACACACACACACACACACACACACACACACACACACACACACACACACACACCTTCTCCACATAAACAACTCTCGTCACCATCAGTCTGCTTAGCTACATGGTTACCTTTTTATATGGTGTAGATTCAGGACTGTCAGTACAGTGAATATGCAAATGAGGTGTGAACTCAGAAGTGCTGAATCCAAAAACATTGAATCCATGTAGGGATGTAAACATAGTGCAGCCACTCCCTCAGTGTTTGGTTTTAATGGATTGAAATGATGACTGATTAGTGTTTGGGAGAAGGAAAACACAACAGCACTGCAGGCTACCTTACTTCCAGTGGGTTTGTCAGGTCACATCTACAAAGTGTTAGATGAAATGTTGGAAATATAAGTAAGCAGCATACAAGTCACAGATTGTGTTCCTTCATATCCAACCTGCCCTTCATTTTTTGGTAACTGCATATGATATTATTTTCACTTAATATCCTCACACATTTTAAGGCCAATGACATAAAATGGCTTACATAATGCATGTCTCAGATTACTGCTCAGATACACGAAGAATGGCTAAAAAAATACAGAAATGTAAGACAGAGCGGTATATTTGTAAACAATAATCATAACAGGTTGTGAGATCACTAGGTGCATGACATCCAAAACTGCTAAATTTACAAACAATACTTGTATGGTTTGATAACACTATAGATGCAGTTGCAGTTGGTTGTGTACATATTGAGTTAAATCCCTTGTTGCAAAGCTGTTTGTGTGGGAAAAAGGGATAAGGTACCCATCTTGTGTTCCGAAGGTGCGTTGGAGTGAGATTTCAAATACAGAGCTATGTAGTAATATCTCACGTGTACTAACATTTTCTAGTGTGTATGTAATAAGTTGCTTTTCCTCATTTCAACTACTTCTCCTTTTTATTTCTTGTTTATTTATTTATTTATTTATTTATTTATTTTTATTGGCCAGTGTTTGTTTGATGCACCACTTAGTGCCAAAAAGGGAGAGGGAGAAAAATGAATGTCTAGTTTGGCTCTGCTTATCTCATTTGCATTTAGCATGGCACTATGCAAACTGGACAACTGGCCAGACAGGACCCAGACAGCTAAAAATAGAAGCTGGATGTATTCAATTAAAACTATTGTACACTGCACAAACCTGATAAGTGATGTTGCACTGTGGTTAACAGTGAAACCTTAAGAATGATTAGTAAAATAGGGAATGTTGGGTAACTAGTCCTGTGACATTTGTGAAGTATAGGTGGAGTACAGATGGATCTTGGTTCTAGTGGAGGGTGTGCAAAATTTGTTTTACTGTTGTGACATTGCAGTTTATAGCAATTAACTGCAACATAGACAAGTGTATCCTCAACCTTCTTGTGCAACAGCTGTAAGTGTAGGACTGCCATACACATTGCCCTGGGTTCAAATATGGCATACTCCATACACATTTACTGTTGTTCCACTTCCCATTATAGTTACTCTCACTTGCAACACTAGACATGGTGTAACTGATAATTATATGGCTGAGGGCTGAGGCACTAGTATTGTGTCAGTTATGTATTCATTTATCTATGTAGTATCACATTTATTCTGAAATCTATGACTGTGGGTATATCGTATACTATAGTCCTGTAAGTATATTTCTGCTATTGAGACTGCCATGGCCTTCACATCTGTCTAACACACATACACAACTAGCTGTGCATCCAATAACTTTGAATTTGCTTTGCTTGCTACTATTGCGCTCCACTTACCATCACACAGACATTGTGCTTGGAAGTTTGCACTGCTAAACACAGTGTTTGTAGCACAACATTTTCAAACAGTGTGAGCACTCCCACTAAACATAATGACTGGAATTGGGTGAAAAACATCACTCTCTACAGTCTTGATCCATGGTAGACATGGCAGGCATTTCTAGAGAAGGTGTGAGATTTAGGGCACAGAGTTGGAGTGTCCAGAAGTTCAAGATTTTTATTTCACACCTAGTTAAATATCACAGGGCTGGGGTTCTGCAGGGGGACTATTCTGGCTCCCAGTAAAAGTCAGAAGCTTTGGATAGGGTGGCCCAGGCTGAAACCAGTGCCACCAGTATCCCACACACTGGTGATCAATGTAGGCATCACTATAATGACCTACGGTGGAAGAAGAGGGATACCCTCAATGCTTGGATTGAGGAATTTAGGACTGCAAACATTCCACAACTGTCTAAGTATCAACTACAGAGAATACTTGTAAGACTTAAAGGCTGAATATAGGCAAGACTGTTATTCATAATGGTATTCTGATCTGTTCTGTTTTTTCCACAGCAGCCATGGACTGGGAAGATAATGTAAGAACCCATGGTGCTATATTGGCAAGGATAACAAGCATGTGGTATGTATGCAGCAGAAGAGTAGTGTTACATAGTACTTAAATATGCTTGTAGATTGTTTTAGTATTCTGATGACATCTGAGATACCTGGACAAAATTGTTGAAGATATTGAATAAAAGTGTGAAGCTACAAGATTTTCTTCATTTTGTTCCTCATTTGTAAAAGCAAGTATGCATGTATTAATCTGTAGCACAAACCAAGAGTACAATATTAGACTTTAGTAGAAGATTGTAGATCCAAAGACCACCTCTGCTGCCCCTGCACTACCTGCCCCCTCAGGTAGTCCTGCCCCAGAGGCCAATTCTGTCGTATCCTCTGGTGGCAGTAGTGGATATGGTGATTTTATCACCCACACCGAAATCCCAGGAATGGTGTGCATGGTTCTATGCTGCACTGTTGGTACATGCCTTCCCCAGCTGGAGAGGATGCTCTCCCTCATTTTGTGCAGTACAGGAAAGAGAAAGAGGCATCAAGTACTGCAGCAAGTTGTGGAGTAAGGTGACAGTGATGATAGTCCAATGCATGAGGACTCAATTCTCGCTGTCACCCAGCTTGATGACCATGCGTTCTAGATGTCCTCATACTGACCCCAATCATGGTGTCCCCCAAACTTTTGTGTCCATCACTGTTCCTGTCTCTTGTCTTGTTTGGCTTGTCTGTCTGCAATTGCTTCCTCACCTACCCAACTTACTGGACCCAGACATGCCTACATTCCTTCCCCAACATTCCTATCTCTCTCAAGAAAAAAAATGGAAACCAGTCCCACAAAAAAAATTGTCCCATTCATAGCTCTCCATGTCACACACATGTCTTCTTGACACACTTGATTTGCTCCAATTGGCTATACAACATGATTGTGCTGTGGTCACCCCTCTCTCTGGAGGTGATGGTCCAAATTCAGTTAATATTTTGCAGATATGTTCACTTTGCACTGTTAATGAAATGGATAGCTATGGTTGTTTCAACCTCCCACCTACACATTCCTGCCTTGCTTTTCCTTTGTTCTTTCCCCTGCTTGCTTTCCATTTCACTACTGTCCTATGTTCCCCATTTCTTTTCTTTAATGCATTATTGTGTGATGGTGCGCATCTCACACCAATGAGCAGCAACAGTAATGTGAAAGTAGTTAAAAGTATTACATACAGCTGTATTCAAGCCCAGTACCATCTGACCACAAAAAGGCATACTTTACTGCATTAACCACATTAACACATGCTGCCATAGAGCCAGTTAAGTGGCAGGTGTATTACAGAAATTCAGTATCAACTGTCAGACTTTGTTATTTCCCCTGTTTGCTCCCCTTTTCACCAATTTCCTAACTATGCCATTTTAACACATTTAATCTGGTCAAAAAAAGAATCACAAATAACACACATAAGTAGCAGAAAAAGCCATAGATCCCTTCATTTCTTGGTCTCCATGTTTGCGAGAAGGTGCGCATTGTGCACCAATGAGCAATGATGGTGAGTGGCAGCAGGATGCTGTTGTTACCTTCACTCAATGCCGCTTAACCCTGCTACACTATGCCAACACACAGCAACACATCTCATATAAACAATTCATGTCATTGCATTATCACTCTGTAATGAAAAGTATTTTAAAGTATTAGATACATCTATATTTGAATCCAGTATGATCTGGGCTAAAAAAATGAATGTAGCACTACATTAACATATACTACCTAGGCAGCAGGTGTATTTTATAGACTCAGTACTAACTGTCGCACTTTAGTAATGCATCTTGTGTTTGCACACTGTTTACTTTTATGCAAGCATGTGCATCTTACATGCATATGCACTTTGCTAACCATTGTGCAAATCTGCTACTCACCTTGCTATGGATATATGTATATTATGCTGTATTAGTGCCATTTATTGTCCATTTCCTGTATATGACATAAAATTACGTGTGGAAACATTACAAACTGAAGGCCCTATCTAACAGTATACCACATATTTACAATACATCCTTGTGTTTTCACCCCCCCCAAAGCACTGCAACCCTGGGTCTCAGTATTTTTTCCACACATATATCAACCCCACTACAAAATATAATATAAAATGTTGTGTGTTATGCACTGCACATAAATCTGGTAACATACAGAACTACAGCTATTGACCCATACACCTTATCTGCAAGGCTAGTGTAGGAATCAGCATGGAACATATCCACACAGTCATAGGTAACCTTCAACACACTTGACCCTACCCATTTTGATTTTGTTAAGGGTAGATCTCATGTTGTAATATTTGGGAACACATGCTGATAGCAATCTACACTTTCATCACTATGTGCCCATAGTTATGACACACACAATCTGCATTGTGCACATTATACATATGGACATCACATCCAATACCAGGGTAGTTATACCTCTTCTGTATTCTACCCTTACCACACCAGTAATGGAGTACATGCTCACATATGTCTGTACCTCACCAGACAACTGCAGCAATTGGAAAAACACAGGGTTGTGCCTGGGAGAATCCCAGGCCTTCAAATATGGCATACATGGAAAGATCGACATACCTGTCAATGTACTAGGTGTCATGCAGACTGCTGAGAGGTGACCTATGCCTGGCCTGCACAGCAGTCTCAGACCCTCCCTTATGGAACTGATGGACATCTGTAATTCAAATGGAATGAGAATAACTTGCACAGGCTTCTCAACCTAGCCTGACACATAAACCGAACATGCTATGGAGACAGATATATCCCACAATGATTCACACTCCTCTGTAATAGGCTTCCACTGCATGTGAAGCAGTGCTCCTCAATGACCCTATACAAGCGCAATCTTGGGTACTGGTTGGGTGATTGCAAAGTCACCTCTGGGTTGGCATCTATGTCCATCATGGACAGGGCCAGCTGGAACTGCTCACAAACTTGTTCTGCTAAACATGACCATCCAACTATGCTCAATAAGGGCACTTTTGTTTTTACACAGCTAGGCTTCCAACCACCCTAGTGCTATTAGGCTAGTGGCCTCATATGAACTTATGAAGCTATGTGCCTATGCAGGCCTCCCAACCTGTTGTCCCTATATGGCCTGCTGATGTCATCTAGTATAAGTTCACCTGTATTCATGTATAAGTCAAACTTGTCCTCTGGCATTGGCATAAAGTAATGGGTTTTATAGTCTGTGTAGTTAGATAGGTAGGGGGTGTTGTTCTCACTGTAGTTGACTTGGCATGTGTGGGTCTAGACAGCAGAGCAGAAGACTGTATCCTACAGTTACTTCTCCAACATGGATTGTCAGTGTTTTGATACTTGTACATGCCTACACATCCATTTCATGCAGGCCTCCCAACCCCTTGTCTATTTCATGGCCTACTGTCATCTAATATATGTTCACCTGCACTCCTGTATAAATCAGAGTTTTGCAGTGGCACTTACATAAAATGCTGGGTTCTATAGTCTGTGTACTTAGATAAGTAGGTGTTCTGTTCTCACTACAGTCAACTGGTTTTGTGTGTGTGTGTGTGTGTGTGTGTGTGTGTGTGTGTGTGTGTGTGTGTGTGTGTGTGTGTGTGTGTGTGTGTGTGTCTAGACAGAAGAGCAGAAATGTGTCCCACAGTTACTGCTCCAATGGAATGGCTTTACAGTATTTTGATACTTGCAGATGCCTACACATCCATTTCATGCAGCCCACCTGACATTTTGTCTCCAACATGGCTTGCTGATGTCATCTAGCATAGGTTCACCTGCAGTCTTGTAAAAGTCAGACTTGTAGCACTTGCTTAAAGTACTGTGCTCTGTGTCTGTGTAATTAGATAGGTAGGAGTTCTACTCTTACTACAGTCAAGTGTGTGTGTGTGTGTGTGTGTGTGTGTGTGTGTGTGTGTGTGTGTGTGTGTGTGTGTGTGTGTGTGTGTGTGTGTGTGTGTGTGTGTGTGTGTGTGTGTGTGTGTGTGTGTGTGTGTGTGTGTTGTGTGTCTGTGTGTGTGCATGTGAGCTACTGCTTGCCATTACAAAGTAGAATTTTACACCTGTATGTGGGACACTGTTATATTCTCCTCAACAGACAGTGCTGATGTTATCAGCTATATCACATTGTTGGATATGCAGTACTCCCACTCGGGTCAAAGACTGGCCTGCTGGACAGGCAGAAGTCACCTCTTCCTATACAATAAAGATTGCAGTGACATAGCGGTTAATCTATTCACATACATGATGGCAACATCTGTAGGCCCTGTGCTATCTTGCTCAGAAAGTCCTGTGGCATATCTAGATGCTACATGCGTCTGGTGAGGTACATGTGAAAAAAGAGCATTATACTATATTAGTGTTATAATGAGGTTTGACTACAGTGCTGTTATAAAATCCTAACATCTAAATATGATGGTGCGACTTATGATGTGCACAACATAGACTTTCAATAGCAATGTGGAGATTTGGTGGTCAATGTTCAGATTACTACTTACATGTGTTGTCAGTGTTTGCATCACTGGGTTTCTGCATGGCAAGACTGTTGTCAATGCTGTGATTAATATGGAACTCCACTTTTCAGATGGACAACATTACAAACACACATATCTGCATTTATTTGTACATGTGTCTTTGTCGCAATTCAGTTGTGTGTTAGCTCCTCCTGTACTATGTTATCACCATTGGTAGACTCAATGATTGCACACAATACCTAAGAATCATCAAACTTGGTAAGACAAAGGCCCTTATACTTTAGCCAGCCACGGTAGTGGTGCTGCAGTAGCGTTGTCGCCACACAGCAAGACGTTGCATTCGATTCTCAGCTAGAGCATCTTCTGTGTGGAGACATGCGTGAATGGGTGTGCCTTCGTTGAAGGTTGTGTGTCAGGGCTGGTAACTCAGCATGTAAAAATCCACTACCAAACATTAGCAGACCGGAGTTCCGCTGTGGTGACCCATAAGCCGAAAGACACAACAGCAAGAACAACTTTAGCCTAGACTGTCAATAAATACAGTTCAAACAGTGAAGGGCCAAGCAAATATCCCTGGTGTTTGCCAATGGTGACAGCTCTACTGGTACAGGTCAATTCATCAAATTTCACATGATGTATTCTGTCAGTGAGTAAATTGGTTTTCCATCAACTGATGTAAGGTTTACTCTCCAGCTTGGGATTTTTCTCAATGATATCTGTATGTGTGATTGTGACAAAACCTTAGGGCAGATCATAATAGGCAGTATGCACTGTCTTGCCTTCATTCAGGCCTATCACATGGAATCAATGGACTGTGACAACATCACAGATCACCTGTAGCATGACTCAGCACATACACCTTCCTGATATGGTTGAATACACAGTTCAACACACCCTCCACACAGCCTGAGATCTCATACAAGGGTGTACATCAACATGCATCCACCTGAGCTGGGGGAACAGCACCTGATACATGTATGTATAGAGACACTCTGACCCTCCTAGACTGTGAGGTAGACCAACATGTCATCACAGACCTCTTTGACATGTACACTAGTAATATTCTAGGTCTGTGCAACAGACCTGTGTGAGTTGTTAATGCTAGATCAGGTCCATTACATCTGATAGATGTCCTCAAAGAGGTCATTGAGGGCATGCCTGATGACAACAGTGTCATCTTGTGGAACTTGAACAGATCAAGGAATTTGACACAAATCCACACTGAGGTTTTCAATCAATAATGTCATATGTGGCCATAAACAGCTACATCACCAAATGTGTAGACCAGTGTATGACATACGTGGAATCTCACTATGTTAAAATATGTGAGGTGACATATATCTCAGGTCCAGTGGTCAGATCAGTACATAAGGGGTGCCTGCTAGACCATTTCCTGCCCAGTAGTTCAGCGATGGAACTCACAGATGACATACACATGATGTGTCCAAACAGCTGCCTGAAGGACCACAGCTTGTGGGCAATCATTGACTCCAACTGTGATATTACTATAATACAGACAGTATCAACACACACTAAAAACTGCTGCACAGCCATGACTACACCTACATTGACAAGAAACATGGAGGGATTTGTTGAATCAAGAAACAGACACATCACCCAAGTATAATGTGGACATTACACTCTATAATCAGACTAATAAGTATGTGACCTGTGTCCTGGGGTAGAGGGTAAGTGGTACATCCATCATCATGTTGTCACAGTACTGCCTACTCCATTGAATGTAACACAAGTACTGAGTATGCGTGTGTGTGTGTGTGTGTGTGTGTGTGTGTGTGTGTGTGTGTGTGTGTGTGTGTCTAGACAGAAGGGCAGAAATGTGTATCCCACAGTTACTGCTCCAATGGAATGGCTTTACAGTATTTTGATACTTGCAGATGCCTACACATCCATTTCATGCAGCCCACCTGATATTTTGTCTCCAACATGGCTTGCTGATGTCATCTAGCATAGGTTCACCTGCAGTCTTGTAAAAGTCAGACTTGTAGCACTTGCTTAAAGTACTGTGCTCTGTGTCTGTGTAATTAGATAGGTAGGAGTTCTACTCTTACTACAGTCAAGTGTGTGTGTGTGTGTGTGTGTGTGTGTGTGTGTGTGTGTGTGTGTGTGTATGTGTGTGTGTGTGTCTGTGTGTGTGCATGTGAGCTACTGCTTGCCATTACAAAGTAGAATTTTACACCAGTATGTGGGACACTGTTATATTCTCCTCAACAGACAGTGCTGATGTTATCAGTTATATCACATTGTTGGATATGCAGTACTCCCACTCGGGTCAAAGACTGGCCTGCTGGACAGGCAGAAGTCACCTCTTCCTATAAAATAAAGATTGCAGTGACATAGCGTTTAATCTATTCACATACATGATGGCAACATCTGTAGGCCCTGTGCTATCTTGCTCAGAAAGTCCTGTGGCATATCCAGATGCTACATGCGTCTGGTGAGGTACATGTGAAAAAAGAGCATTATACTATATTAGTGTTATAATGAGGTTTGACTACAGTGCTGTTATAAAATCCTAACATCTAAATATGATGGTGTGACTTATGATGTGCACAAAATAGACTTTCAATAGCAATGTGGAGATTTGGTGGTCAATGTTGAGATTACTACTTACATGTGTTGTCAGTGTTTGCATCACTGGGTTTCTGCATAGCAAGACTGTTGTCAATGCTGTGATTAACATGGAACTCCACTTTTCAGATGGACAACATTACAAACACACATATCTGCATTTATTGGTACAACATGTGCCTTTGTCGCAATTCAGTTGTGTGTTAGCTCCTCCTGTACTATGTTATCACCATTGGTAGACTCAATGATTGCACACAATACCTACGAATCAGCAAACTTGGTAAGACAAAGGCCCTTATACTTTAGCCAGCCGCGGTAGTGGTGCTGCGGTAGCGTTGTCGCCACACAGCAAGACGTCGCATTCGATTCTCAGCTAGAGCATCTTCTGTGTGGAGACATGCGTGAATGGGTGTGCCTTTGTTGAAGGTTGTGTGTCAGGGCTGGTAACTCGGCATGTAAAAATCCACTACCAAACATTAGCAGACCGGAGTTCCGCTGTGGCGACCCATAAGCCGAAAGACACAACAACAAGAACAACTTTAGCCTAGACTGTCAATAAATACAGTTCAAACAGTGAAGGGCCAAGCAAATATCCCTGGTGTTTGCCAATGATGACAGCTCTACTGGTACAGGTCAATTCATCAAATTTCACATGATGTATTCTGTCAGTGAGTAAATTGTTTTTTCATCAACTGATGTAAGGTTTACTCTCCAGCTTGGGATTTTTCTCAATGATATCTGTATGTGTGATTGTGACAAAACCTTAGGGCAGATCATAATAGGCAGTATGCACTGTCTTGCCTTCATTCAGGCCTATCACATGGATTCAATGGACTGTGACAACATCACAGATCACCTGTAGCATGACTCAGCACATACACCTTCCTGATATGGTTGAATACACAGTTCAACACACCCTCCACACAGCCTGAGATCTCATACAAGGGTGTACATCAACATGCATCCACCTGAGCTGGGGGAACAGCACCTGATACATGTATGTATAGAGACACTCTGACCCTCCTAGACTGTGAGGTAGACCAACATGTCATCACGGACCTCTTTGACATGTACACTAGTAATATTCCAGGTCTGTGCAACAGACCTGTGTGAGTTGTTAATGCTAGATCAGGTCCATTACATCTGATAGATGTCCTCAAAGAGGTCATTGAGGGCATGCCTGATGAGAACAGTATCATCTTGTGGAACTTGAACAGATCAAGGCATTTGACACAAATCCACACTGAGGTATTCAATCAATAATGTCATATGTGGCCATAAACAGCTACATCACCAAATGTGTAGACCAGTGTATGACATATGTGGGATCTCACTATGTTAAAATATGTGAGGTGACATATATCTCAGGTCCTGTGGTCAGATCAGTACATAAGGGGTGCCTGCTAGGACATTTCCTGCCCAGTAGTTCAGCGATGGAACTCACAGATGACATACACATGATGTGTCCAAACAGCTGCCTGAAGGACCACAGCTTGTGGGCAATCATTGACTCCAACTGTGATATTACTATAATACAGACAGTATCAACACACACTAAAAACTGCTGCACAGCCATGACTACACCTACATTGACAAGAAACATGGAGGGATTTGTTGAATCAAGAAACAGACACATCACCCAAGTATAATGTGGACATTACACCCTATAATCAGACTAATAAGTATGTGACCTGTGTCCTGGGGTAGAGGGTAAGTGGTACATCCATCATCATGTTGTCACAGTACTGCCTACTCTATTGAATGTAACACAAGTACTGAGTATGTGAAGGACATTCATATCAGAGGCCATAATAACTTCATGGTTCCCAGCCTTCATTGCACCAATATCTGTGTACAATGCACTATTCTTCATGTACCTCCCTACACATCTTCCAGTGATGTGCAACTGAAGTATACCCCCTTTGTCACAGTGAGCTGTCACACAGCTTATTGGCCATACCTAAGTATTTTTTTTTTTGTGGAATGTACATGACTGTCTGATGGTGTGGAACACCAATCAAGTTGTTACACCAGATGCATGTGTGCTACCTTTTCTGCTTATGCACACACTACATACATAGGTGTTTGACAACATTATCGGCATGTATCTCTTCTGTGACAGTGTGGCTTGAGTGATTGATATATATATATATATATATATATATATATATATATATATATATATATATATATATATGTATGCCATGCACACAAGGCAACTAGCCCGTATTGTCCATATTGTCGCATACAGACATAACAGTATCCCTCCTAGCACCTCCAGCAGATGTCACAGTGCCAGGACAGTGTGCATGGTTACCCTCACAGAGTGTGGATAGTTTGCATAGCTTCACAATATGCACCTAACCCAATTGTATGTCAAACCCCTGATAGATGTCCTCTGCATTATTCATGTATGGATGCTTACCTCACACAGACATCCCCCACAACTGTTATGTCACCTTGTGTGACAGTCACAGGGAACACATTTTTAATGCACAGTCCATACTGAGGAAGGCTGTGTCTAGTTTACCAGCCGAAACCGGTTTGTGCAATACTCTCTGCTTTATTTTTTACATGTTATTCTACCAATAAAAGTATTTTATTGGGTCATGTTCTGCTGGCTCCTGCTTTTTGTACAGTCCATACTGTACCATTTAGATATGTGATTGGTGTTGCTGCTGCAACCATCTTCCCTTGACATTCCCTCCTCTGCTGTACATGAGGGAGTTTCACCTGTCCTCTTTCCCTGTGTTCATTCCTACAATTCATCTGTGTGTCCCTTTTCAATGCACACACTTCCCCTGAGTCATCATTTTACATGGCAGTCCATATCTCATTAACAATCATTTGCACAGCTTCAGTACACCATGCCAAAAATGGGATATCACAGTACTCTGCACTGTACATACACTGTCCTGCACTGTGTTTTAACCATATACTTCACATTCATACCTTTCAACTGTCCAGATATTCCCAGGATGTCCAGATGTTTTCTTTATCAAATTTGTGGCTTTCTGCCATATCACCGAGATGATCTCACCACTGATGTGACTCAATATTACACACATTTGACTGCATAACTCTCAACTGTCCTGATTTGTACAGAATGTGCAGATTTTGTCTCATATTTGTGATCTTTCCCTCTTTATATTTTTCTGCCAAATCATTGGCATGTCATTGCGAAGTGAAGTCAGAAACTGATGACTGAATGTTGAGTTTCAAACTGTATGGTCTTCAGGCAGTTCAGACTATTTATTCTGTCAACTTTCTAAGTTTGGAAGTGCAATATTAAATATATGTCCCTATTTTTGGTTCTTTGTCCCCCATTATACATGCCTTTGTTCCCATATCTTGCTGAAAGCGGATGACAGTATGTTTGACTTTCATTCTACTACATGTATATGTGACATCTATGGCAATTATGTCCCTATTTCTGGTTGAGTCCCTTCATTATTTTGGTCTTTATGGAGATATGTTGAACTAACAGATTCACAGCTATCTGTGAAGCCCTGGTAGTCATTGTGACATTCTATGCAAATACACAGACAGTAGGTGTTCTGTTTTACAAGGAATTGATATCCACAGTCACTTACATGGTTTCCTGGATGGCAACACTGTTGCCAGCCACAAAGCCTTGCTTAGGCGTACCACGCCTCATTTATATGCCTTGAGTGCTAACATGCACCAACGGGCTAACATATACACTCTATGCAGACTCTGCGTGAAGCCTACATGGAGTTTATTGAATCCTGGGGGTTACTTTTTCTCAGAATTAATACAGGATAATGTAACTGGCCATGAAGGCATGTAAAGCAGTACAAACACATTCAGCATGCAGAAATGTTTACCTATGGCTAAATTAGTTCTGCAGGATTGCAAGGACAGCCAAAATGACTACTAGAGTTTAATTAAAGGCAATGTATAAAGTTCTAACACATTATAGGAAAGTGTAGTCAGTGCAGAGTACTATGTAAACCTGTTTTAGGCATACTGAAATAAAGTAGTGGTGGTGATCATCAAGGGTACATAGACTGCATTATAAATGCACTTTTCTGGGGAAGTGTGTGTATTGAAAAGAGCCACACATGAATGTAGGTATGAAGAAAGTCAAGGAGTACAAGTGAAACATGTTAATGTAGAGGATAAGGGCATGTCAGTGTAGGTACACAACAAAGACAAGACAGCTGTAGCATGAACAGTAATCACATATGTACATAATACAGTACATACTGCTGTTTACACCTCCTATGTGGGTATAGTAATTTATTGTATATTATGTGACTGGCACACAAGGTCACATATCAATGGAGATTACTGATTGTGACATAAGTACCAGAACATGATCACTGGAGAGGACATTTATCAATAACAGTGTATACAATAGGGTGTATATTGTGAAGATGTGCAAACTGATTTGCTGAAATATGACTGTAATCTCGCCATAGGTCTCAAACATTGAGGATGCATAACAGCAGGCTCATGGACAACAGTAGACAGAAGCAGACAATCATGGAAAATATCATAATAATAATAATAACACCTTTAATCTGTGCCACTGACATAAAATATGTGATTGTGACTTATTATACATGTTCTACATGAACACATGTTTAGAACTGTAATGAGTATTCAGTAATCTATTAGTGTAGTCAAGCACACCTTCCTCATAAAATTACCACTTTTCAGAAATTTTAAGAGGGACAGTGTTACACCTGTAGTTTAAATTATGAGCAATCCTTGCTAGTTGACAAGTTTGCATGGTAAACACACACATATATATATATATATATATATATATATATATATATATATATATATATATATATATATATATGCCACAGTCCACACTTGCAAGAATGTAACCATGCCATCAATGTTATCAATGAGCTATGTATTTACTGGGTGCATCACAGGAACACATGCATCTTGTGTAACACCTTGACGTGAGTCCTGCACTGTCAACTCCTACAGGTTATGCATCACAAAAAATACTTATGTATGGCCAATAAGATGTGTGGCAGCTCACTGTGGCAAAAGAGATGCACTTGAGTAAATAATTCCAGGAAGATGTGTGGTGAGGTACATGCAAAAGGGTGCATTGTGCTCAATTAATGGTGCAATGAGGCTGAGAACAATGTCCTTTGATGTGAATGGCCTGCCCATACTCAGGAGTTGTGCTACATACAATGGATTTGTCACTATTCTGGGCATATGCTGGTGGAAGTTCTGCTTATTCTCTACCTGAGTACCGAGGTGATGTACCACTTGGTCTGCCATTAGAGGTGTGCTGTCTATACTGTAAATAGCTTGTGTATTTGCTTTAGTAAAGGAACTAATCATGATATGTATCAATCTACTGTGTCTCCATGGCTCTGGTAACAAACCTTTGTTTGTCTTAATACTTTCTGCATTAAACCAATACAGTTCTTAGATTAAGTGATTGACCACAATTTGCAGTCATCCACAAAGCTGGTTAAACTAAGAATATGTAAGTTTGTCTTGACTTCTGAGACTTAGATAATGAATAGGAAAGGGCCTAGTAAAGAATCTTGAGGTACAAACCTGGTGACTGGACTACAGCTAGTGGTGACGTCATACACTTCAACATTATGTGTCATGTACAGTATGTAATCCATTTGTCTACCCACTTGGTGATGTAGGTGTTTATGCCCACTTGAGACAGATTTTCTGTGCACAGATGAGCTTCTCAACTGAGAAGATAAACTGAGTAATGTTTGCGTATATACTTTGGCTGACAGCTAGTTGTGATGGGGGGATGAAGTGTGAGATGAACTGTCAGATAGTAGATTGTCTATTTTCTCTGGTTGAATATGGCTGATGGAATCCACAAACAGTTCTGCTCTTAGTTCTGTATTTCCCTTAACATTTCACATTAATTAAAAAAAATATTTTTGACAACACCTCCAAATACAGCCTTGGTTATGCATTACATCCAACACAATCATACAACTGTACCAGTGTCACATAATTACATCAATTGCACAACATATGCCTATATGTGTTACACGGGAAAGCTGTGTTTGTGCGTCCTGATGCCATATAAGGACACATTACAAATGAGTTAGTTGTGGCGCATGCAGAACACTTACTGACACAAATGCTGATATTCATACAATGGTGCTGCTGACCACCTCAATAATTCTTGGGAATAGCAACACAATTGCACATAAAGTCAATTCCACAAGGTTCCAAATGAATCAAAATATGTGATATTTTTGTGTATATCACAGCATTACAACATCTGGATGAAAGGTGACTTATGTGCCCATATAATCAGTATGAATTTATATTGATTTATGTCACAGAGCATTTAATGATGGTAGGTATATACATGCACACCTGTGCCATATGGCAAGAGTAAATGTGATGGCTGAATAAGAACTGGGTAGAATGTCGATCTGCTTCATTACAAAAATACATGCCTTAATAAGCCAACAATACACATATTTTCATCTCATGTGTCAAGCATTCCCAGGAGGTCTATTACTACAGCTGTTGTAGAAGGAAAATGCAATGAAATGGCAGCAGCAGCCATCATTAACTCAACTCCCGCAAAGGTAACCACCATGAAAAACTTCTCCAAAGCTGATTTTGGGCTCCTAAAAGAAGAAGTGGCTAACTTCACGGCATGTCTGCTGAATCATACACTGAATCATACACTGATGCACTGTATGAACATGTACATAATGGATGAAACTAGCTATACCCAACAGAACCAAGATGCTTTCATCCAAAAAAAGGAAGCCAATCTGGTGGTCCCCTGCCATTAATAAATGCTACAACAGAAGGAAAAAAAAACTGTTGCAGAAAAAGGTGACATACAAGACTGGAAAATCTCCCTTATTAGCCTCAACAAAAAGTTGAGATCCCTCATCAAAACCTCTAAAGCCAGCTATGAAGGCAGAATTGTGGCAGACACTAAAAACAACAACAAAGCCTTCAATAGTTATATCAAGAATCTCCACGTCAGTAACGAGCTTTGCTCTGAGTTACTGCACAATGGTACCTCCTATACAGAGCCAACAGATATTGCCAACATATTGCCGACAGATTCATTGCCAATCTTACCCTTCTCTCCCCTAAAGGACTAATCACAATACTGGAGGAATGCCAGGCACCCAGATTTACTGCAGCACAGGTTAAAGCTGCATTGTCCAAGGCCAAGAGTACAGCTTCCATGGGACCTGACAATAACCCTGGATGTATTCTACATGAACTACAAAGTGAGCTGGCACCACATCTGTGTGCCCTGTTCAGTTACAGCCTCACCTCAGACTTTGTCCCTACCAAATGGCGTACTGCTACAGTAATCCCTCTCTATAAAGGGGGAGCAACTACAAACCCTGGGAATTATAGCCCCATTAGCCTGATGAGTCTGATATGTAAGGCTATGGAATGCATCATCATGGACTTAATTAACAAGGAAATAGGGAATCTCCAAACTCTAAATCCCATGCAATTTGGTTTTGTGAAAGGTAGATCATGCCTCTTCAACCTGGTTGATTTCTTTGAGTCAGTCACCAGAGTTGTGGATAAGGGCAAGGCAGTTCATACAACCTACCTCGATCTGGCCAAGGCCTTTGATACCATTCCCCACTTAGGAATTATTGATAAACTCACCAAACTAGGCATTAACCTTTACATCTCTAGGTGGGTTGCAAATTGGCTCACAGAAAGAACCTACAGTGTGAAAGTAACAGACTCCAAATCAAACTGCCAACCAGTCAGGAGTGGAGTCCCATAAGAATCGGTCCTGGGTCCTCTCCTGTTTGGCATCTATTTCTCAGAAGTCCAGGTCAACACTGAGGGACTCTGGCTGAGCAAGTTCACAGACAACTGCAAGCTGGGAGCCATTATTAACTCCCCAAGTGATGTAGAAAGGCCACACTGAGACCAATGACTGGTGTTGAAACCAAGGCCTTAAGTTTAATGCCAAAAATGC
This sequence comes from Protopterus annectens, assembly GCF_019279795.1. Classification (NCBI taxonomy): domain Eukaryota; kingdom Metazoa; phylum Chordata; order Ceratodontiformes; family Protopteridae; genus Protopterus; species Protopterus annectens. Next base: position 1,406,966,442 of record NC_056731.1, on the reverse strand, counting down.
GTCGTCATCCACTTTGTGAAAAACTCATTGTCCACTAATTACCACATCAATGGGAGCCCACTGAACTGAACACAGGAGATCTGGGGAAACAGGTTGACAGCAACCTCTCCTTCAACCATCACATTGCCACTGTGGTCAGAAAGTCCTTCTTTGTGTCACATCTCATTATCAAGGGTTTTGCATCCAGGAAAAAAGATGTCATCATCTCTTTCTACTCTTCCTTTATTAGGTCAATTGAGTATAATGCCCCATTTGGCATGTACCTCACTAGACACATGCAACAGCTGGAAAGACCATACAAGTACCTCACAAAGATGACCCTAGGCCTTAAACACATGTCCTTCATAGACAGACTCAAAAACTCCAGCTATTCTCTATCTAATATCATCTACTAAGAGGCGATCTCTGCTTGACTTACAAAGCCGTGTCTGACCCAGCTCTGTTAGAAATGCTACATCTAAAGAAATGCAACTTCCGCCGCACCACATGCTCCAGAGACCTCAACCTCATTACCACAATCAACAGGACATCCTGGAGGGACAGGTTCACAACACAGAGACTGCCCATGCTCTGGAATAGACTTCCCATACATGTCAAGCAGAGCACCTCACTGGCCCTCTTCAAGAGAAATCTTGATGAGTGGAAGGGAAATAGAAAGTTCACCCCAGGATCACTCCAGTGGCTCTACTTGATAGAGGCAATGGTAACTAACATCAGGTGGCATGATGCCAGGGCACATCTATGGGCTAGGCTTGCAAAGGCTCCAGGGCCATTAGCCCTAGTACACACCTATGAACCTATATCACAAATTGTCGTGCACTTTTGTAGGCATACTGTAGAGACACACCTCAACATAGCACATGTAAATGACAGCAACATTGACATGTGAAATGTTCGTAGGGTCATAGGTCATGACAAAGCTTATGGCCAACATAACGTAAAATCCTAGACATTATTATAATATTTAAAGGATACTCCCTATATCTATATAATGGAACATAGTAAGGCTATGTGAGTGTGTGTATTTATTTGATTGCATTGTATAGTGTCTCTCTCCGTATCTGACATGTGCACCACCCCATGACAGAATTAGCCATCAGTCCATGGTCTAGAGATGGCTTGCAGAGGCTCTTGGAAATACTCTGCTTTATGATGTGTGTACACACCTTTGACATGAGGACATCCTCCACTCCTCTGAAAGAAGGATGTCATGTAGCCAGAGGGAAAAAAGGCAATGTTGACTGCATGGCAATACATTAAAGGATCTCATAAGTGGTAGTGAAATGAAAAGCAATTCAAAAGATCATAGAATGACTGTAATGTACCACCAACCACACACACTGGGTCTGATTTGAACAGTACACCAATGTATGTATATATGCTGAATTCCATACAAAGTAATAGTAGAACCACTACATATGTATGACTTTAACACTGTCACATTGCACTTTATGAAGTACAAAAGCATCATTGTATGCTAAGAAGAGCATGTAGGGATGAGGGTCTGACATGGTTGTGGAGTCACACCTCGGTGTAAAATTATCTCAAAAGCATTATTTGAATGGATACACACTCAAGTTGCCTGCTGTCAGATTAGAACCCCTAAATATGCACTTATAGAAACTGGATAACACTGCACTTAACATTACTTCCACAGCACAAGTTTGACTTGAATGATGCCAGAGTGCACTTTATACAGGATTGCATCAACAGTATTTATTACAAGAAGATGTTGGGAGGAGTGTCTGACGTAGTGGTGGACTCAGACACTGTTTTAAAATGATCACATACTGACTTTTGAATGAACACACATACAGCCACTCACACCAGTTGACTTCAGTGAGTCTAGAACCCTACCTATCTACAGAACACAGTATTTAACTGAGTGCCACAACACAAATCTGGCTTTTATAATGTCAGACAACACTTTATAGCTGATGACATGCTGTTCTAAAATGGTCTCTTGAATGTGAAGTAACTGAACAAACACACACACACACACACACACACACACACACACACACACACACACACACACACACACACACCAGTTGACCACAGTGAGACTAGAACCCCTACTTATCGGGTCTATATCAGAACATTGAAGTTTTAAAACTTCAAATGTTCTAATATTGACCCATTTTGAGTGAATGCTAAAAATAGCTAAGCTGCAGAACACCAAATTCTTTCCTAGGGAAAGAATTCAGTTGGCCGGTTCTGTGGATTCACTATTTTCAGCACTGTGGTGGAAAGTTACAGGTTGGGTTCAGGTAAGTGTGCGATTGTGTGGTTGTTAGGGTTAGGGCATGGGTTAGGTGAGTTAGGGTTAGGGCGTGGGTTAGGTGAGTTAGGGTTAGGGCGCAGGTTAGGTGAATTAGGGTTAGGGGTGGGTTAAGTGAGTTAGGGTTAGGGCACGGGTTAGGTGAGTGTGCGATAGTGACGGACCTTAGGGTTAGGGTTTGGGTTAAGGTAAGTGGATAGATAGTAGTGAATGTACAGTTTAGTGTAGGGTTAGTTGTAGGATTATAAGTGTATGTGTGTGGACTTGATGTTTTTTAGGTGTGCTTATGTTGTTAGTATGTGTTTCTGAACAGCAAATTTTTTCCCAAGGAAAAAATTTGCTGTTCTGAATGTTCGATATTATGTGGTTTAGATATTTTAGGTTCGATGAAATAGCATTCGCTATTTTCATCTTTCGACAGTGTGATATAAACGCTACTTATCTACAGAAGATAGTATTTAACACAAGTGCTACAGCACAACTCTGCCTTTTACAGTGTCAGACAACACTTTATAGTGGATGATGTCAGCAGTATATGTTTGTGAGAAGATGGGAGACCTGTATGAAAGGGATGTGTAGGCATGTATGTTTGTCAAAATATTTCTTGTCCATGAGACTGGATTGCTGGCAGTACAATACAGACTCATACCTTTCTGACTGCACACATACCAGTTGACTGCAGTGAGATTAGATCACCTACCTAAATAGTTACACCAGCTAGAGGACTCAGTACTTAATGCAAGTGCCATGGCACAAATCTAACTTTTATGCTGCTGCTGGACAATTTATAGTGAATGACGAAAATAAAATTGCCAAAGATTCCAAAGACAACCACAAGGCATTCTATAACTATGTCAAAAATCTAAATGGCAATGCTCAGATTTGCTCTGAGCTACAACAGAATGGCATTAAATATACTGATCCCAAGAATATTGTGAATATCCTGGCAGATCGATTCAGTTCCAACTTCACCCCCCTCTCATCCCCTAAATGGCCCATCTCAATACTGGAAGATTGCCAAATTACGGTAATAACAGCCACACAGGTAAAAAGCACACTCTCCAAAGCTAAGAATACAGCATCCATGGGACCAGATGACACCCTGGGCTGTGTACTACATGAACTACAAAATGAACTGGCACCTCACCTAAGTGTCATGTTTAATCATACCCTCACCTCAGGCTTCATGCCCACTGAGTGGCAGACAGCTACAGTTATCCCACTCCACAAGGGGGGATCCACCTTGGATCCCAGGAACTACTGCCTCATCAGTATGATGAGCTTGATCTGCAAGGCCATGGAATGTATTATCATGGAACTTATAAACAAAGACATTGGCAACCTTAAAACACTGGAATCCACCCAGTTTGAGTTCATGAAGGGCCAATCTTGTCTCCTGAACTTTATTGACTTCTTCAAATAAGTCTCCAGAGCAGTGGATGAGGGTAAGGTAGTCAACTCAGCCTATCTAGACCTCTCCAAGGCCTTTGACACCATCCCCCACTCTGGAATCATAGATAAACTTACTAAGCTGAGCATTAATCCCTACGTCATTCGATGGGTTGCCAACTGACTTACTGACAGAACCCACACTGTAAAAGTAGCTGACTCCAAATCCAGCTCCAGACAAGTGACAAGTGGAGTATCTCAGGGTTCAGTCCTGGGACCTCTCTTGTTTGGCATCTACTTCTCTGAAGTACAGGCCAACACTAAGGGACTCTGGCTAACAAAGTTTGCAGATGATTGCAAACTGGGAGCCATTATTGAATCCCCAAATTATGTGGATACTCTACAAAAGGGCCTTACAGAAACAGATGCTTGGTGCAAGAGCCATGGGCTCAAGCTCACTGCCAAGAAATGTATAGTTATCCCCTTTGGGAAAAAAAACATGTACTCATGAATTATCACATAGGTGGCAGCACACTAAACACCAAAAGTGTGATAAGAGACTTAGGGACACAGGTGGACAGTAGTCTCACCTTCAATAACCACATTGCCACAACAGTCAGGAAATCCTTCTATGTGGCACACCTCATCACTAAGGGCTTTTCATCCAGAAAAATGGAGGTCATTGTCCCACTGTACTCATCCCTCATTAGACCCATTATAGATTAAAATGCCCCATTTGGTATGTACCTCTCAAGACATCTGCAACAAATGGAAAGGCCACAGAAATACCTCACTAAAAGAATCACAGGCCTAAAGCAGATGCCCTATGCCGACCACCATAAAAAACTCTAGCTATGCTCTGTCGCATATCGTCTACTCTGAAGCGATCTCTGCTTAACATACAAGGCCATGTCATGCCCAGAACTGTTGGACATGCTACACATAAAGAAATCCCAATCCCTCAGAGCCACATGCTCCAGGGATCTAAATTTTGTCATCACAATAAAAAAAACATGCTGGAGGGATAGGTTCCTGACCCAGAGACTTCCCAGTCTCTGGAATAGACTGCCCATACATGTCGAGCAGAGTGCCTCTTTGGCCCTCTTCAAAAGTAACCTTGATGATTGGATGGGAGAAAGGAAATTCACCCCAGGGATCATGTCAGTCGCCCTGCTAGACAGGGGTCCAGGGAAGTAAATAGTGTGGGAAGAAATAGCCAGGGAATTGTTATGGCTAGGCTTGTATAGGCCCTTTGGGCCAACAGCCTAGTACCAACCTATGAACCTATGAACCTTATTGGATGTTTGCGAGAAGATGGGAGGTCTGTATGAAATGGCTGGGTAACAATGCACACCTGTCAAAGTTATTTGTTCTCCATAGGACTGGATTGTTGACAGCAGGATACACACTTACACTCTTCTGAGTACACACACACTCACACACACTAACTGACTGCAGTGAGATTAGTACCCCTATCTAACTAGTTACACCAACTAGAGAACTCAGTACCTAATGCAAGCTCCACAACATAAGTCTGACTTTTACACTGCTGCTGGGCAATTCATAGTGGATGATATCCTTAGTGGATGTTTGTGAGAAAATGTTGGGAGACTTTATGAAATGGCTGGGTAGCCATCTACAACACAGTAGTTAGTAAATGCAACACCCCTGAAGTATGTTTATCTCATCATACTGGTCTTTATGTAGGATGCCACCATCATTCTATGATGTGGGTAATATATTCTGTTATGAGAGTGGTGTGCAAAGACTACATTTTGTATTCCCTGTTGTGTTTCCAATCTGCAGATATACTTTAAAAGACAGCTTCTAAAACTAGATGCAAAAAGCTGTCAAGAATGCAAGTAGCAGAACTAAGACACATGCAGCTCGTTCTCAGTATGTTGTGAACATTATACTCTTATCATCACATACAGACACACACATTTTTTGTGATTAGTATGGATGCAGCTGTGTATGTACAGTGTTTATATTTGTAAAGAATGGATGTTCACATTAATACATGTGTAAGACAATCTGAATATCTATTTTAAATGTAAAGGTTTAGATAATGTAACAATGTAATTGTGCTATTTATTCCTGTCATGTAGTTGACATTTGCGAACTAGTACTGATATTCCAATTTTAAAGTACTTGGGTGCATGGGTACAGGGCACACATGACTCAGTGTAAATATGTGTTCAGTCAGTAAAAAGTGTTTCTACATTGATTTTAATGGGATTAAGACTAATAGGGCAATAAACATATTTAATACATGCTAAACATCTCTTTCCATAGTGCACCGCCAAGTAGCTGGATTGCATGATCAATGGCAAAGTGTTTGCATATGCAAGATACACATTTAATGATTACTAATTGAACTTGAAAAGTACTTATCCATATTGGCTATGATAGAAATAGCTAACAGATACTATGGTATTCATAATGTAGTTTATATCATAAATGTTGTGTCATACACTTTATGACATTAAAAAATATTTGTACTGCTATCCTCATTTGCCTGAGGTTAACTGAGAAGCAAATGTGGTTCTCTGCTTTACTGAGGATATAATATTACTTCTACTGAGTAACTTTCCTCTGCACAAACATGTTAAGTGGAGAGGAGCAGCAGTCAGCACTATGGACAGTACTGAGTGTAATAAAAACACCTGATGTAGCAGCAGGTGTAAAAACAGTGACCTTTAATTGTGAGCACAGATGACAGAAGGTTCGAATCCAGCTCAATGAGCATATGTGTTCAGGATATAATTAAATAATTACTTGTGATACTTTTTGCAAATGTGAATTGATGACTTCAGTGAAGTATTGTATAAAAAGGAACAGTACTCACATGGTATGTCAACAGTACACATATGGATTTGCATATTTATGTAGTCATCAGTCTAAATAAATGTTATAGGAAATATTTAAAATGAGTGCCTTCATTCTGATTTAACTGTTTGTTTCCTTTAGTGCAGCAGGTTTAAGCAGTAATCCACAGAGGTAACTGCACCATGCCATAGGACGTGAAGAGCAATTCACCATCACTTAGCATTGTTTCGCAATACCAAACTGTGCAAATACAGAGACCAAAAAGTGTAGCATTTCATTAGGGATTTATTATTTATGTGTGTGGTGTGTGATTCCATCTTTTGACTAGATTGGGGTAGATAGGAAAGTGTTGACAAGGGAGCAAGCAGGGGGAAGAACAAAGGGAAAGCAATATAGGAATGTGCAGGAGGGAATTAAAAAAGAACCATAGTTATCCACTTCCTCAGCACTGTAAAATGAACATGGATAAAGTATTGGATGAATACAAACTGTCACCTCAACAAAGATGGGTGACAATGACACAGTAATGTATAACCAGTTGGACTGAATCGAGTGTGTCAATAAGACACATGTGAAGTGGAGAGCTATGTATGGGATGATATTTTTTTTGTGGGACAGGTGCCTATTTTTTATTTTCTTTCAGTAAGACAGAAATGCTGCGTAAGGGACATGGGTATGTCAGGGTCAGGTAAATAGGGTAGGCGAGGAAGTGGTTGAATATAGACAGAATAAACAAGACAGAGACAGGGATGATGAGGGACCAAAAGGTTGGGAGACATCATGACTGAGGACAAGAAGTAGACATCAGAGACTCATGCCCATTAAGCATAGGGACAGTGAAAATCTAGTCCTCAAAACTGTCATAACCATTGTCTTCCTAAGCTTGCTTTTCCCAAGGATTCTGGTGAGCATCTTCTCCATCTGGCTGGCACATTCACCAGTGATACTTTCCATGACCTTAGGCACCATGCATGGTATCTCCTGTGGGTGACAAAATCACCACCTCCACCAAAAGTCCCAAAGGGTACTACTGCCCCAGGGTAATGCTACCTGATGTTGAGGGCATAGGTAGTGCAGGGACAGCAGAGGTAGTACTTCCAGGCTGAATCCGAAATGTGCTGGGCATCAGTGCGGCAGCTGCTGGAGGGGTAGCAGGCTGAGCAGTGCTGGTTGGCCTACCTCCCTGTGCTGGAAAACATTTAGTCATTTGTCAGAAATTGATGACATCAGAACATCATGAAGACCCATATATAAAAATAAAAAAGAGATAAGAGGTGGAGGTAAGAGAGAAAAAATAAAAAGGTAATTAGAACCCTCATATGTCACATACAATAAATTATTATGATATATATTTACTTTTGCATTAATTATACATTTTAAAAGCTATAAACTAGGACTGATAATTCTTTGTGTGTTTTTTTTTCAAATAATACATATTAAGTTAACAGGACAGCATTTATGCCAATTTACTTGAAATTATGTCATTTATTTTTACATTATTTTTCAATATATTTGTTACTTATGAGATTTGAACTCACAACATCTGAATACACTATTTCAATTGATTGCTACAATTGCCTTGAGCTAGAGAATGAAGCATGCATGCATGCTTGATTTTACAGTTAAGATATGCATGCTTAATTTCCTAATAATGTATAGAAGAGCAATATTTTGATAAAATAATAATTTTATGCTGCTGCATATATATATATATATATATATATATATATATATATATATATATATATATATATATATACCTGTTGCTTCTCTTAATTTTTCTACATGTTCAGCATGGGCCTCCCTGTTTGCTGCAATCTCCTTGTAGCTGTAAAAAGGAGAGAAAAAAAGAAGATTATTATGCATAGCAGTCCTGGCTGTATCTAGATTTCTATACAATTTAAAGTATGTTTATCTGTATACTTACACAACTGTAGGATGTCACCAGCCATTGGTTGAGTTGTGCCTGCTTGTGCCTTTTCAGGTCACTGAAGTGGTGCCTGCATTGCTCTCCGGTGTGTGGAATGCTAGTCTCACTAGAGACAGCCTTGGCAAGACTGTTCCAAGCCTCTGATTTACACTGACACCCGGTATAGCCCCCCTGCAATCATCTATGGCTGTGACAATTTCCAAGGCATCCAGTAAAGATTTTGGACTCCTCTACACCCCATCTTTGAATCCTAAATTGGGCACCTTCCTTTCCTGTTCCTGCCATATCTGTACACATCATACAGCAGTAGTTATAGTGTTTCTCCCCAATTCATGTTGTTAGGTTTAAGGCTAGTGTATAAACCCACACAACAATGCAAACTGCACTTGTGCAGTGTTAAGTTGAGAGCAGCTATGACAAACAGAAAGGAAGGCAGTTTATGATTTAGAAAGGACAATGTGACAGTAGGTATTAGTTTATGGAGACTGCTGCTATACCTATTAAATGACTTAACTTTTCAGACATGTATTTGAGTGTATAAATTTTATGACATGACACATTTTTTGTGTGGCTTTACACACTGACAAAAGTAATTAGTACAATATTGGATTCAAGCCTATGTAAAACAGACTAAACATATTCTTCCACATAGGTCTTTTTCTCACTCTTGCCACAGAAGAAGTGTTTGTCAAATGTGCTCATTAATTATATAGCCACATGAAAGAATGAGTGAATAACCATGTATGTGGGTGACCCAACAAGGTCCTGATTTATACATTCATGTGTATCTGACTATGGCTGAATTATGAAGTTCACCCATGAAAGAAAAGACACTTTTAAGGACAGAAACATAATTATCAGTGTACCCTCAGTCACACATACAACTCATATGATCTCCAGTGCTATACATAGTAATTGTTATTTATACTTATCTTTACATTATTCTTTAGCCTTTAAAATTGACTGGACAAAAAGGAATAACACTTGGAGTATGCTAGATTAGAATCTTGGATCGACTGTATAGTGAGCATTAAGTTTTAACAGTTGTCACAGCGAAGTGTGGGCAACAGGTGTATTTTTACAGTCATTACTGTGCAGATTGCTCATTGTAACTGAGACCTTGTTTGTCAGACATGCTCGTTACTTATCATACATATTAAAGAGTTGAATTGTTAACCATGTATGCCTGTGTGCCATGAAAGTTAAGAACATAAATGCTTAATTGCAGAACCATAATTGAACTGATGGGCACACAGTTTGACATTTAATATATATGATCTCCTGTGTATGCTCAATGTACCTGCTATATATAGTTATTTGTATGTGCAATTATTTACCTATTCTGAATTTTTCTATAAAGTAAATTGTAATAGCATTAATAAAACTTAGAGCCCTGGCTTACTTGTATTACAGCCCTTAACTTTCATCTGCTGCCACAGGAAGAGCTAGGCAGCAGCTGTATAGTTCCACATACATTACTCATGGGTGCGGGAACCATAGAGCCAGGGAGAGGGGGAGCCACCCCCCCCCCCCACACACACACACACTTTTACAACTGCAAGACCTGTCGGGAAAAAATTAATTGAGTTTTCACATTAACGTGGATTCATGCACTGAAGTTAAACTAACTAAACTAGCTGTTCTTGTTCTCTTATTGATCTGTGTTACAGAAGTTATGCTGCCACTGTTCTGTTGGTGCTGCCAGAGCTAGAGTCATGCCAGTAAGGAGAGTTTTGTTCTTTTATTTACAGGAGTTATGCTGCTCCCACGTGTGTGTGTGTGTGTGTGTGTGTGTGTGTGTGTGTGTGTGTGTGTGTGTGTGTGTGTGTGTGTGTGTCTGTAAAATGCCCCAGTTAGGTATACCTGGTGTTACTCAGTCTCAAACAAGAGCCTGAATTCTCTACCCATACCACCAATTATGATTCAGGAAGTTCAGTCCATAGCTCTCAACTGTCCAGATTTTCACAGAATATTTGGCTCATACTTTTGGTTTGTTCCTCTTAAAATTTGTGGTTTTCTGGCAAATCAGTGAGAACTGAATTCACTGAAGAATGCTAGCCCTTTAAGTTTCAGTCTTCCTATCTTTCAGGAAACACTTGGTAACACATAACATTTTTATTTTAACAACTTTCTAAGATTACACAAGCAATATTTAAAATGTGTTCCTGGTTTTGCCCCCCCCCCCCCCCCCAGCATCAATTTTGGCTTTTTCCAGATTTCTTGTGCTGCAAAGTTGAGAGATTTAGTTGAGTGTCAAATGGATTTTTACAAGGAGCTGAGAGCTTCAGAGGAAGAGAAGTTTAGTGCTACTTATGCTAAGCAATTTGCATTGTTAGTAGCACAACAGGTAATATCTTCACTTTTGATGTAGACAGCTGTGGGTTCTACTCCCCCAATATACAGATGGATCACTGATACTGTTCTGTGTTGTACTTTAAAGGGATTGGATGCTGCAGTCCTATGAATGTACTCCTTTGGAGGAGTTACCTAGTAAGTATGTTTCTACTATGAGTTTGCCATCCATTCCTCATTGCAAAATTACTAGCTTATCATTTTTTTTAATGTAGCACAGGAAATTTATTCTTAGGGCAACAGACACTTTATTTGTAGATGAAACAATGAAATATAAAATTGTTTGCTAGCAGCATCCTCTTCATTAGTTACAGCTCCCTTTAGTATGGAATTATTTAGATGACTTACTTCTGCAGAGATTTTGCATATTTACTGATATTGGTGGATTGTAATGATAAAGGTTTGAGTGGCCTTTTGTGGTTGAAATTTTCTGAAATGGTTAGTTTTGTCATTATTGGTTCATACATTTTGTTTCATTGCTTACTAGAAGACTGTTCCAAACTACACATTTAAAACACATTTTAACAAGTGGTGCTGTATTATACAAGGAATATAATTTAATACAATCAGGGGGGATGGCCTAATGGTTAAGGTGATGTCCTTCCAAACACAAGGTGCAGGGTTTGAGTCTCACAAAAATAGCTTGCAAGGGCAGTTAGCCTAGTACTAACCTATGAACCTATGAACCTAATCAGGTTATTACAATAAGGAAGATGAATCAAAGAAAGTGTATATGTATGCTTGCTCACAGGATGCAGGAGATCAAAATAGGGGAAGAGACCAGTCACCAGTGGAGTCCCCCAGGGTTCAATGCTGAGACTTTTTTCTGTTTGGCATATACATCTCAAAAGTAAAAGGAAATACCAAAAGGCTTTGGCCAACTAAGTGTGAGATGACTGCAAGCTAGGAGCAGTTACTGAATCCCCAAATGACTTAACCATCATGCAGAAAGATTTATCCCAAACAGTAACTGGTTCCAGAATCATGAATCAAAACTAAACTCCAAGAAATACATTATCATATCCTTTGGGAAGTCATCTACTCCAGGGAAATGCCAAATTGACAATGCCCCCTGAGAAATGACACAGTTGTTTGGCATTTGAGAACTTGTGCATACAGTGACCTAACTTTTGGCCAGTATGTGCCCAGAGTCATAAGAATGTCTTTCTATATTGCTCAGCTTATAAACAAATTGATTGTGACTAGATCTAGAGATGTTATTGTCCCCGTTTATAAAGCCCTCATTAAGTCAATCATTTTGTATAATGCCCACTTTGGCATGTATCTGTCCAGACCCATGCAACAACTGGAATACCCACAGAGATACCTTACTAAAATGATACAAGTCCTAAACAACAGGTCTTGCATGGACCACCTCAAAGATGTATCACTATACTCAGTATCCTACAGAGTGCTTAGAGGTGACATGTCTGGCATACAAGGCATCCTCCGACCTAATACAGATGTACCTACTGAACATCGGCAAGTCAAATGGCATCAGAAATACTCACCCAGGTATCTAAACTGAATGTTGTGGAGAGAAGGATATATATCACAAGGGCTACCACTGTTCCAGAACAGACTATCCATTCAAGTAAAACAAAGCTCATCCCTGTCCATATTCAAATGCAACTTATATCTAAGGATGGGTAATAGAAACTCCAGGATTGCCCCTTGTGCACTAATGGATAGAGGGCATTCCTAAATGCTGCATCCCTTTACATGGGTCCCCTCAAATTATCTATAGTATGATCACATTTATTCTCACTAGGGCTAATATATAATTAACAGCCATGAGATAGGCAAGACCAATCAGGAAATGTTAATTCAAGCACCAAAAGGAAAATTGGCTAAGCTTAAAATGTTCTCCAAGTGAACCTATGTTGTGGTAGTAAATAGTTTTAAAAAATTGCTCTTTTTAGATCACTAAGTGCCCCTCTCACCCTCCGCTCCCCCCAGTCTTCAACAGCTTCTGACACCTCTGACATTACTGTGCATGTGTTTTGACTGTCACACAATGCTGATTAGCTTGCTTGCATAGTGGAAGGTCACAAATGTCACAATGTATCCTTTCTAAAATTGACAATCCCTGCTTGTTGTTTGGGTCATTACACTGTATTATTGCAGAGGTGAACAACATGCAAATGAGATTAGTAAAGCTCGGCATATAGTAATATTGCCAAAAAGTGTTTATACGTTTTTATTACTAAAAGATAAATGTGGGATTTAAACCCTGATCTACATGCATTTTGTGCTTGTTGGTTCATTATGTTTACCAGGTATGCTACATACACACTTGATTCACAGCTTTAATTTATGCTGTTTTTGTCACAGAAGCAACTTCTATTAATTTTAATCTATGTTGCCATTTCACTATATTTGCACTAAGCCACACATCCCACAAATATTGATATTAAAAAAGGAAACACACATAACATTACAAAATTCTTTTTACCACACCTTACAGATTTTTACACAACTCTGGATTTGAACTGTCAAATCATTGTGCATATAAGCAAGTCCCATTTCATCCACAGTATTAGCAAGAAATATATACTTGTACACTCTCAGTTGTTTGTACATGTGTAGCTTACATTTTTAGTGCAATGAGTGATCACACAATCATTTATGAATTTTGTTTTCAACACTGCAGCTCTCTCTTTGCTTCGTATGGTGTTCATTCTTCTCTTATCTGTGCTGAACCTTTAGACATGCAGGGCATTTTGCATCATCTCATTAAAATGTAAGCTAAAATTCCATGTCAGTAAAATACAATTTTCAGCAAACAGAGTAGACTTTTTCTATACTTCTACACTTTGTAAGTGTATCCTGGGTGACACACCGACTGCAGATTAGGTAGTCTGAATTGCTATTCAGGACCGGACTTTGGTCAACTGATGCCCTGGGCAAAAGGTCTCTACAGCTCCCCCCAAACACTACCCTGTGCCCCCATCCTGGTCTACCTACACCATCCAAATTACAGGAAAAGCACCCCTGCTACAGCGGCGCCCTAGGTGGCTGGCTAGTTGGTCTATGCCTGAGACCGGCTATGGCTGATGTGTTTTCCTTCTCCCTCCACTAATCATTCACAGCTGCAATCCATTAGCAACTAACGCTGAGGTAGTACCTACACAATGTATTGACCTGCTATATAAAGTCTAACATTTGGAATTTAGCAACTCTAATGAGTTCACACTTCTTTTGCATCTTCACGGTGCTGAGAGGCCTGAATCTACACTATAAAAAGGACGTAGTTAGGGAATTTGAAGGTGAGAAGAGTTGTGCATGTGGAGAACACAGAAGACTGCTATTCATTTTGAATTATCTGCACTGAAGGTTCTGATCTTTTTTAGGTATGGTTGCATTTTTCAACTACATGCCATATTTATTAACATGCCACAATGATAAAAAAAAAAATTATATATATATATATATACATATATATATGTGTGTGTGTGTGTGTGTGTGTGTGTGTGTGTATATATATATATATATATATATATATATATATCTACATATCTATATGGAACTACTTCAGGAAATCGACTTACCTTAATACTGAAGCCCAGATAACCAAGACGAACAGACCAAGGTACCGAATGTACAAAACATAGTAACCTCACACTGGGAAAACAGTCAGTTGGCCAACACCACCATGAAAACAAATCACACTGAATTCAAACCATCCAACTGGGGGGGGGGCTTCACCCCCCCACACCCCCCACACCTTCCCTAGTTAAATATACCAACTCTGAGATTGCACTACACTGTAGAAAAGGGCAAAGGTCACCATATTGGCAAACTTACTCTTTTCCTGTCTTAAACTTACGATATTTTGCTATATAGCATTATGGTATGTTTGCTTGTTGTCGTCGCAGGTATCTGGGCTTAGGTGTTTAGGTAAGTCGATCTACATATATATATATATATATATATATATATATATATATATATATATATATATATATATACGTATGCATTAGAAAATGGAACTTTATCTGTATGCACTTGTTATGGTTTACTGTTGGCATAGGCATTTTTGACATTCATTTTACTTTCTCAGATAGGGCAGCCCTTATTAACTTTCATCACAAATGTTATTGTTACAACTGGTTATCGTATGCTCTTTTTATGCTATTTCATAGAAATGTAATGCACTATATTGTCAATGACACAGGGGTGTTAGGCTTCTAAGATGACCCACAGACACCTGTAGGGAAATGCTGGACACAGTGAGAGATGATTGGCAATCATATAAAATTGACTTTTCTGTATCAAATGTGTAAATATATTTTGTGAGAATTGAGGTGAAAGCATTTATAACAATGTAATTATGGGCTATTCCTTGGTTTATACAAACTGCCATTTGCCTGTTGCTTTGGGGTGGGGTCACAATACCATTTGTGTGTTGCCACAACAAAACGTGTGTTTCAAGAGGTTTGCTCTAGAAATTGTGTAGTCATCCAGTTTTTTTCTGTAGTAAACAATACAGAAAAAACTCCACTGGTATTCCTTGTTTTCTATAAAGTGAGTGTGATATAGTACAACTACATAAGGTTACATTTTAATAACTAAACTGTATGTCTCCAGTGATTAATGTTGAAAATACAATATACGTGTTTATATAACCAGGAATTTCATCATGTAATATTTATGTGGTGTATCCTTCTCTGTTTTATGTCACATAGGATTTTGGTACCCAAGTGTACCAATCCACTGAACCCCCCTTTCAGTGACTCAGAAAATTATGTCAAAGTCCTAGCATTCAGGCACCATGGCATCTTTCTGCTTGAGAGAGACTGTGGGGATATGGCTGCCAGAATGCAGATTTGGAATCAGATAGTGAATGTCACATATGCCATAGAGGATGATGCACCAGGTCATATGACCAGGTGTATTATAGGGCCACTGATATGATTTCATCTGATGGGAAGAGAACAGTTTCAGTTGCCCATGAACAGCTGGCTATGGAGGAGCTGCTACAGAGCTACCACTGACACCAAATGAAGAGTTCCTGTCCACTGTTAGAGGTCTGGAGTGCTCAGTGGAAACTGCACAACAGCATGTTATTGCTGTTGGTACTGCTATTTTGGGGAGGACAAGTATGTCCCAGGAGGAGCTTCCAGTTAAGCTTATATATGTCAATTTGTAAGATTTGCTTGATAAGTAATATACTGTAATTAATAGCTTGTGTGTTTTTTATTTTATTGTTTTTGTATGAACCTATTGATAAATTTATATAGTTAACGACATATTTTTGTTCATTACACATGGGCTTCGGGTGGACATATCAGCCATGTTTCAGTTTAAAGTGTTATTAATGTGCATATAGGCAAAAATTGTGTATTCACTATCCCGCTGTGTTACTGCAATATTGATGATTGCGTTGTTACCTTACTTCAGTTCTTCCAGGACCATCCTCCCTATCAAATGTGGAGTCATCTGCATATGGTAAAGCAAGCATTTTTATTTGATTATTGATGACCTTTTATCAGAGATATGCATCTATTTGTATGTGTGATGGGGATGTCATGAATGTGTGTATTGCTGTACCATGTGTGATAGTGGCACCAGTGTTAGTTTGTTATCATAAAATTTAATTTTAGTGTCAGTATTAATTTTGTTCCTGTGTTTGTTTCTTATTATCACAGATGATCCTGACAGTGGAAGTGAAGGACTATTACCACCTCATGTCAGAGTATCGGCAGACTTTGATGATGATGGTGGCCAAACACAGGCATAGTCATGGAGTACAGAGGTTGAATCTGACACTGATATTGACATTCAGCCATCCCCTGTAGTTCTGCCAGACACGGCCAGTAGACCTACGCATACGTATTCCAGTAAGCCTCTAGATATTGGATAGGTGGAGGATGACACACTTGATCAGGGTAGTATGGTTACTGTGGCTTCAATGCCGGTTGACTCTGGCTGGAGTCTAAGTGTGGATGAGGTGCCATGCTGGAGGGTTGTTAGGAGTGCTTGGAAGAGGTCTGCTGTCCAACCTCTACTGATCCTGGCGTGTCTTTACATGTTACTTGATGTATGTTTAGGGCCATCATGGAGATGCAAACATGTTCCATTAAGGCCTCCAAGGACATGCATACTTTTGTAGATGTGGTAAAGGCTGACGTGGGTGATTGCCTCTACCGTGTGGCTGATTCAATGGATCAGATGAATTACATGCTGGAATGGGCAGTGCTTGTGATGGAATGTCTTCTGGTTAGTGAACAACATCCATGTAGATATAAGTTAGCTGCATTATCTGATGTTAGTCAATGTGGACATGCCCGATCATGCTCCCATAATGCCAATGCTTCCACTGCTCCATCAGTGATTGAGGTGCCCACATCCACGTATGGTAAGCCATGGGGTTGTGGTCCTGGACGTACTCATGATGAGAACGTATCCTGTAGACATCAGACATGTTTAGGCAGCAGCAGTGTTTCTGACCATGGGCAAGGACATGCCAGTGCAAAGTCTGGCAGAGCCAGTTCTCATGGATGGGGTGACGATGAAAAACTGTTACTTCTACCATGCACGGCTTATACATTTGACCTTGAGAGCCTATACAAACACACACACATAACAGTTACATGGGTCTCAGTGACCATTTGATACTTTATCCTAATTTCTGCCTGCCTGTCTTTCTTACACACACACACACACACACACACACACACACACACACACACACACACACACACACACACACACACACACACACACACACACACTATCTTTTGTGTCAGCCTTGGTCTCTTGCCACCCCCCCCCCCCATACAACATCCTGCGCAAATCATGATAACTGTGCCATATCCTTGATTTTCTATCTTTTGGATTCAGGGATACATAACTCTTATGTCTGATGCTTAGGGTGCATAGCTGCCTAACTGCTTAGTATATATGTGTTTTTGATGCTCTTTTTTAAATTATTTTGCTTTCTTATAAGTTTTTATATTGTGTGAATCTTTGATGCATGAGGCCTATTAGTTGATATAGAACACAGCTACTGACGTAAGTCATTACTATCGCATACTGATGCCATTGCTCCAAAAATCACTCACATTATACTTAGTTACATTAACAAGTAGCACTATGAAAGGATATGCCATTCATTTGTTTTCTTAGCCATTTATTTTCCAATTTTAGGTTCTTCACAGACCTTGACAGTCCAGCAGTTAGAAGAGTTTTAATTCAGGGTTGATTCTGTGTGATGCTAGCAGTACACAGCCAGTACATGGAGAAGCAAAGGTTGTGAGTGTTGCCTGGCATCAGTGTTATGGTATATATGTGCATAGGATGAAGGTTTTAGCCCCTTAGGTAGTAAGCATGTGTGCTATCCTTTGCCAGGGTGAGGGCATATTGTGAATGCCTATGTCTAACGACACCCACAGTGGCTGGTGGTTCCGCTTCTGAATCTTCACCTGTGTATGGCTGTGGTGATCTTGCCAGTGGTGGTGAGATGTGTGCTTTTTCCCCTTGGTGTCCCTGCTGAAGCTATTTTTTCAGAATAATACTGTGAAGGATTGCACAGACAGTGAAAATTTTAGCACAAGTATGGGAATTATACTGCAGAGCTCCCCTGGATTTATCTAGGCACCGGAACTGTGACTCCAGCAGCCCAAACACATGCCCTGTGATATATCTTGTTTGAGTGTGCACCTCATTACAGTCTTCTTCAGTGGGTGAGTGTGTGCATTTCTGATAGGAGTCATCAGCCATTGCTCGAGTGCATAACCTGTATTTACCATTAAATGACCCTGTGGGATATCCCGTCTAAAAAACATTTGCTAGAGTTTACAGTTGTGCCAGATATGGGAAATGTGTTAACTGCCTGGGTTGCCAGCACACACATTCAGGATGACTTCCTTAGCATTACACACAACCTGGTCGTTAATGGAGTGGAAGCTCTTTCTGTTTATGGACACCATCCCCTGTAAAGGTGCTTTGATTTCAATGTGCATGCAGTCTACAGCACCTATGACTTAAGGGAAGTGTGCTACAGAGTAGGAATCCTGCATAGCTGAACTCTATCCTCAGGTGTATGGGGAAAAATGTATGTAGTCACATGTTGTACCATAGCATTCAGGAATTGATGTAAGATCCTGAATGCTGATGCCTGTGACAACCCCAGCATATCCTCTGCTGGTCTGTGGAAGGGCCCTACACCTAATATTAAATGTCCACAGGTACTGGTTCCCCTTGGTTTGCCCTTATTCTTAGTTGAGGATGACAGAGATTGCAAAGTTGCTGTAGTGTGTCTCTATCCACCCTGCAGCGCTCTACAGTTTTCACCTCATGCAGACCATGAAAGGTTAAATGGGCCTTCTCCTTGGCCATGGTCTATTAGCAGCATCAGCAGCATACAATTGGGCCTTTTGTGCATAAACATGCATAATTTATTTATTTAGTTATTTATTTACTGGGAAATTTCGACTGGACACAGGTCCTTTCTCAGCGGATGCCTGGGGAGAAAAGCTCCACATCATGTACATGATAAATACAGATACAAAGTTACAGCAATAGTAAACAACATTACAGGTTGCTGGCTTTAATACAATAACAAGATATTGATTATCAACAGTATATACAGTAAATGTTGTAAGTTAAGATAGTTTCTTTTTGTTTATAATATTAGTAACAAAGTTGTCAGACAAGATTTTAAAGTATGTAAAGACAACTACCTAATTCTGACTGTGGTTAGTACTGGCGGTAGTATAGTTGGGTTAAGAGTCTAGGTGGGGGGGGGTAAGGGTGGGGGTTAGTCTGAATTAGAACAAAGACAAAGCCAGTGGAGATTTAAGTGGAAATTGAGCTCAGTCATGAAAAGGCTGCTGGAAGGTAGAGTAGTTATAGATGGTGGAAGATTGTTTCAAAGTTTAGATATGGTACATAAAAATATGACTTCTCCTGCTATGTTTTTGGGTTTGATAACAGTGAGTTGATTTTTGTTGCTTGATCTTAGGGGCCTAGTGGAGTGATTGGGTCGGAGAAGGGTTTGAAGGGAAGGGATGTTATGGGGGTAGTTAATACGTTTATGAGCGAGGGTGAGTTGATTAAAATGAAGGAGTTATGGGAGTTCTAGCCAGTTTAGTTCTTTAAGGGAGATACAATGATGGCCACAGTAGGAGGTTCCAGTGGCAAATGTAGCAATTTTGTTGTAACAAGCATCCAGCTTGTGTAGGTCTGTCTGTCTAAGGTTGGTAAGTATAGGGGATGCATTGAGCAGGGTGGAGATTAGCTGGAAATTGGCTATGGAGATTCTAGCTGCCTTGGTTAGGAATTGGCGGCTTCGATATAATGCACCAAGTTTCTTGTGAACTTCTTTTATTGTGAGAGATATGTGGGTATCAAATCCAAGTTTGTTGCTTATTTCCACACCGAGAAATTTTGTGTGTTCTGATGGAGAGATGATGGTATTGTCTTTGGCGAGAATGTTGAAGTGGGGGGTGTTTTGGGTGGCTTTGGAAGGTTGGAACAGGAGAAGTTTTGTCTTACTTGGGTTGAGTAGGAGCTGTGCATTGGATAGCCAGCTTTCTGCAGAAGAGAATGATTCCTATGTGATTTGTTGTAGAAGAACAGTAGCACCTAACATTGTTTCTGTGTAGAGTAGTTTCTGTGGTTGTATTTCAGTATGTTTTTGGAATTCACAGGCAAAACCTGCAGTGAGTCTACACAATTACTTTATAAATTGTTGAATAGCTCCTCTATCTTGGATTGGTTGACTAGCATACAATTCAGCTTCTTATGCAGTAATTAGCATGCCATGAAGTTTACCATATTTGTGTGGCTCTACACGATGTGTAGTGCCACTTACTGAATACAAAACAGCACACTAAGTGTTTTGTTTTAGCGCACAGTGTAGGCTTTATTGAATGTATAAATAATAGCTTTATTGTTGGAAATTTCTATCAGTTTCTAAACCATACCAAAAAGTCAACAATAAAAGTGCTATTAATCCTGAAAAACCACAAAAAAACAGCAAAAAAAAAAAAGATGGAATCCATTTTTGACTTATAAAAATACACAAATAACTAATGCATAAATGTAAAATATAACAAACAGACTTAGCACTTTCATCTCACTAATAATATCTCTACAGGACAGGAGACTTCATCAGACTGCTGAAAAGATGACCGGCATCATATTAAATATGCTAGGTCTCATGTTTAAAGTAATGTGAATGAAACTGCCTTCTCAGCTTTTTTAAATAACAGGTAAAGTTAATTGCATTGTTCAACCCCTTGTATCTGTTCACATCCAACATTAACTGCCACACATATTCTAAATAAAAAGTTTTCCCTACTTTCCCCCTCTAACATTTAATGGTGTATGATCCAATACAAAAAATAATTTCCTTTTAAAACCTTTGTGGACTTTGGAATGTTGCTACAGTGCATTATTCCTATTACTAGACTGTATGGCATATTTATGTTCATATATTCTATCATTCAGCATTTTACCAATGTTGCCTGTGTAAAATGTGTCACAAAAAGAGCACATAATATAATTACAAAATTAGACTTACATCTAAAGTAGCCTAGTGAATTACAAGTGAAAACAGTATTATTACAAAACACATTTACTCTTTCATAAATAAATCTACACATACTACAAGCATGACATTTGAATATTCTCTTTTTTCTGTGTGCTACTATTTTTATATTGTAAAGTTTGTTTCTGTTCAAAAAAAAAAATCTGTCAAATGCCCCCATGCACAAATCTTGGATAATTAAAAGAGCATTTAACAACTCCTTCATTTGCTTTAAAAATAGTCCAGTTATCACAAATACATTTTTAATGTCTGCACTATTATTACTTAACATTACAAACATTGCAGTATCCCACTGTTCAATCACATCTTCTCTCATCTAATACCAAACATTTGGTGTAACCCCTTACAATAAATATTTCCTACAACTCTGGATGAATAATGTCCCACTTATTTATTTATTTCATTTGTTAGATTTCTAACCTATTATACAAATTCTTAACTATGGCTACTTATTGTTGTGGGGATACTTACTCGAGTGATGAAACAAGGAATTACTTCTCACAGTTTTATAGCTAATACAAACTTCCAGTCTGTGATCTTATTTTTTATAAATACAAGAGTCCAAAAACACTATGCAACTTTTATGTCTTAAAACTCAAGAAAATGTGCGTCTGTATTAGCTTTGCACAAAAATCCATCTAACTCCTGTTTAGTACTACTCCATACCAAAAATGTCATCTATAAACCTTTTGTAAAAATCTGACCTCTTTTAAATGTTCTTTTTTTTCTTTGTACAGGCAGTCTTTTTCCTGTTGTAGTCTAAAACATACAATGTTGGTTATTCATCACATAACCTCTGCTCTATAAACTTGTTTCATATCAGCTTTATTTACAGGACAAAAATCTCATAGAACTTAATATATGCTTGACTCACAGTTATTTCATAATGGATTTAACTTCTGAGACATCAGTAAGTGAAATAACATAAACATAACATGCTGACAGACTAGAACATTTTGTGTGTGTGTGTGTGTGTGTGTGTGTGTGTGTGTGTGTGTGTGTGTGTGTGTGTGTGTGTGTGTGTGTGTGTGTGTGTGTGTGTGTGTGTGTGTGTGTGTGTGTGTGTGTGTGTGTGTGTGTGTGTGCGTGTGTGTGTGAGGTGTGTATGCATACCTTGCACTGAGAAAGCTGAAGTGCTAAGAACAGCAAGTGCCTACAGATATAGATATATGAGTTTATAATGAATAATTGCTGGTGAGTTTGTGTGAAACCCAAAACATCAATCAAACTCATTGGCAATTACTATTAACCACCCCCTAAAACACTGAAGAAAGTAATTGTAAATGTAAACCAACAGGCTACATTTGCTATTAGCAAAAGTAAAACAAAAACAAATTCTACATGGTGGGATTTGCACCCCATTCCCCCTGACATGGTGGCTCTGTCCCCATACCCACTGAAATTATATGTACAAAATCCATGGGTTGCAAAAGCAGAAACAAAAGGGAAAATTCCTGAATTATGTTCCAGTTGATCAACTGAAGTACGACTGTAACATAACTCGATAAACTACACCAGTGATGAATAAAACCACAATTTCAGCACATGACAAATATGTACAATAAAATCTATAGCACATATATCTGTAAAGAAAAATTGAAAACACTTTAATGCTACCACCATGATCTATCAGGTAAATTACTTCATGTACATTTGTGTGTGGGGGAGGCTATCAGTGACGGCAATGGACCTGTTCCTTTCAGGCTATAAATCTGAAATCCATACAGTGGCTGAAATGTTGCTGTTAGAAATTAAATGCCATTCAGCATGTTTTCTATGGCACTGCCCATTTCTTTTCATCAAAGTAACTAATTGCACCATTTAGAGTTGGAAAAGATTCCATTCCTTAAACTGCCAAGTGGTCTGAAGAGCTAATGACATCATAGCCAATGTACTGAAACTGTGCCTGATACCATATGGTACATGTGGGATCACAGCAGCTGCTTTCAACAGATATATTTGCCAAAGGGACATCTAGCTGGCAAGTCTGGGGAGCATCATACTTGATAAAATATGTGTACTTCTATGTATCCCAGATGTGAAGATAACCACCTAATGTTGCAAATGATGCAAAATACCCCCTGATCCATGACCGATAAAACTAGCTTAGCATCCCCGACCATTTATTGAGCATCTGTGGAACATAAGCATATTGCTCCCCCATGGCCAGACCCATGTGGTTTATTGTGCATTTTGGCTGCTTAAGATACTGTGACTTTTCAAAAAGGGCTTTGCAGTACTTACCCAGCATGCTGAGCAACACCGTTGTTGTATGTATTATGCTACACTAAGTGACTGTCAATAGCACATTGCCAGGTAATCAGTAACATCATGGGCACATTTTCCAGGAGTTGATAGTGACATCCCCTCATCTTCAGACAGTAAATACAAATTCTTGTGCAAGCTATCAAAGAAAAATGTCAACATGTGGTACCAAACTCTGTGTTATGAAAGCACACAAGTAACAGCATTACTTAGAACAAAGTAATCGATACACTGTAGTAGTTTGTCATGATGAAACCAGGACAGGCTATGCAATCTATTTCATGTTCTATTTTCTGCATCAGACATTTCCACATAGGTACACAAGATGAAAATGTCACCTAGTCCAGCCATAATCACAGAAATAGATGACAAAGAACACACCACACAATGTCTAAATATATACACAGAGAAGGGTAGAGGACACAAAAAAGGGTGTAGAATCTACAGGATGTTCCATATGGTATGTCATATGCTGTCTCAAGCATTGTGACATTTTATGGGGTGTTGTTCCCCCAGGGTGTTCTTTGAGGTGCCTTTAGATATTCTTCAATGTATTCTAGTCAGAACCTCATATTTACTGCCATCATACTCTGCCTCACATTTACCTAACATAAATATATCTTTAAGTGTTATCTTATATAGTTAATAAATGAGTGCATGCTTTTAAGATATTTCCACTGCAACATAATAATGTGTTTTTAGATGACCAATTTTGGGTTAAAGCAAGTTGTGTACAGACCTATTTTGGCAGCATTAGCATAAGCAGTTATAAACTCACCTCTTTAACTCATAATATTTTTGTGTGATGCTCAGAAAAATATAATCAGCAGAATACACGTATTAGTCTGCAGACTTGAATAAGCCAGATTACACATTTCACACTTAAACAGGCAAAGTCTCAGTGCTCCATACTTGATAACTATCTGCATGGATCAAGTCTAAAAATTATCCAAACTGCAAGTTTGTTACTGCTTACAAAACGAGAGCCAAATAAAAAAAAAATATAATAAATATTGTTGTGGTAAACAAAAAGACTTAGTTGTCTTACAGCTACATATAAATAACTGTGCTTCTACTTTGACAATATAGGAAAGTACATATGACCCTGCCTTTGCCTAGGCTATTCAAGATGTTGATATCAGTGGCTGTGAAAGAAATAATGACTTACAACATATAATTGTAATTCCTTTACATATCACAACTAGGATGATACAGTGGTGCAGCGGTTAGTGTTATTGCCTCACAGCAAGAGGTTTTCTGGTTCAATTCTTGGCTGGGTGCCTTCTGTGTGTAGTCTGCATGTTCTCCCTGCATTTGTGTGGGTTTCCTGCCACATTACAAAGACATGTGTCTGGAGCATTTCTCTCCAGGCCTCCACTGAAAATTGGCTTGTTCCAAGTTGGACTTTCCCAGTTAACATAGGTGAATAGGAAGGTACTATGCTATCAGCCCTAGGGCCTATGCAAGCCTAGCCAAAAAGGTACCCTGGCGTTTGTCACCCAAGAAAATTATTTTCCTGTGCCCTTGTTGAGCAGAGCCACAGAGGTGATCCCTGGGATGAATTTCCTATTTCCCATCCAATCATCAAGATTTTTCTTGAAGAGTGCTAATGAGGAGCTTTGTTTGATATAGATAGGTAGTTTGTTCCAGAATATGGGAAGTCTCTGGGAATGGAATCTATTCCTCAAGCATGTTCTATTTATTGTGCTAACAAGGTTTAGGTCCCTAGAGCGTGTAGCTCAGAGTGATTGGGATTTCTTTAAGTGAAGCATGTCCAACAGCTCTGGGTTTGACATAGCTTTGTATGATAGGCAGAGATCGCCTCTGAGTAGGCGATATGCGATGGAGTAAAGCTGAAGTTTTTTGAGATGGTCTGCATAGGGCATCTGTTTGAGGCCAGTAATCCTCTTTGTGAGGTATTTCTGCATCCTTTCCAGTTGTTGTAGATGTCTTGTGAGGTACATACCAAAAGGGGCATTGTACTCTATAATGGGTCTAATGAGTGATGAGTAGAGGGGAACAATGGCCTCTTTTTTCCTGGATGAGAAACCTTTTGTGATGAGGTGTGCCATGTAGAAGGATTTCCTGACTACTGTGATGATGTGATTATCAAAGGAGAGACTGCTGTCCACCTCTGTTCCAAGGTCTCTTAACACAATTTTGATGTTAAGTAGACTACCACTTATGTGGTAGCTCATGGGTACAGAGTTTTTACCAAAGGGGATGACAATACACTATTTGGCATTGAGCATGAGGCCAGGGCTTTGACACCAGGCAGCTGTCCCTGAGGCCCTTTTGTAGGATGTCGACATTGCTAGGAGTTTCAGTTATGGCTCATAGTTTGCAGTAATCTGCGACCTTCATTAGCCAAAGACCTTCTGTGTTAGCCTGTACTTCAGAAGAGTAGATACCAAACAGGAGAGGACCCAGGACTGAACCCTGTGGTACTCCACTTGTCACTGGTCTGAAGTCGGATTTGGAGTCTGCTACTTTCACAGTGTGGGTTCTGTCAGTGAACCAGTTAGCAACCCATCTTGTGACTTAGGGATTTATACCTAGTTTAGTGAGTTTATCTATAATTCCAGAGTGGAGGATGGTGTCAAAAGCCTTGGCGGGACCTAGATAGGCTGTGTGAACAACCTTACCCTCATCTATGGCTTTGGTGACTGCTTCAAAGAATTCAGTCAGGTTTAGGTTTAGGAGACATGATCTTCCTTTTACAAACCTGGACTGGGTGAGGTCCAGAGTTTGGAGATTATCAATGTCTTTGTTTATAACTTCCATGATGATACGTTCCATGGCGTTGCAGACCAGGATCATTAGGCTAATGGGGCAGCAGTTCTCAGGGTCTGTGGTGGCTCCGCCTTTGTGAAGTGGGATAACCATCACTGTGCGCCATTCAGTGGGCACAAAGCCTGAGATGAGACAATAATTGAAAATGGTGCTTAGGTGGGGTGCCAGTTCATTTTGTAGTTCATGTAGAAAGCAGCCTGAGATGTTGTCAGGTCTCATGGATGCTGTGTTCTTAGCTTTGGAGAGTGTGTTCTTTACCTGTGTAGCCATGATTACAGGAAATTTGCATTCTTCCGGTATAGAGATGGGCCCTTTAGGGGGTGGGGTGGGGGGGTTAGCACTGAATTTATCTGCCAGAATGTTGGCAATATCAGTTGGTTCTGTATATTTAGTGCCATTGTGCTGTAACACAGAGCAGATCTGAGTGTTGCAATTGAGATTCCCGACATAGCTATAGAATGCTTTGTGGTTGTCTTTAGAATCAGTGGCGATTTTGTTTTCATAACTAGCTTTGGAGGATTTTATGAGGGATCTCAGCTTCTTACTGAGAATGACCAGGGAGTTCTTCCAGTCATGGGATTTTACTCTTTTTTTGCAACAGTTTCTTTCTTCTGTTGTAGAGTTTGTTTATGGCAGGGGACCACCAGATTGGCTTCCTCTTTTTGGAGGATAGCATCTTGGTTCTGTTAGGGATAGCACAATCCATGCACTTGTGTAAGTGCTTATAAAGTGCATTTGTGTAGGATTCAGCAGTTGTACCTCTATTGTCCACCTGCATGGGTGTCGTGAAGTTTGCCACTTCTGTCTTAAGAAGCGTGAAGCTGGCTTTGGAGAAATTTTTTACGGTGGTTTCCCTAATGGGAGGTGGGGGCGGGATGTGGCTGTCTAGGCTGATTAGCTTGTGTTTGGATCTGACCAACGAGGAATTGACCTCTGGTATGGAATACCGGTCGCCCATGCTGGTAATGAGCAGGTCTAGGATATTGCTGCCCCTGGTGGGGGTGTGGATAAGTTGATCCAAGGCACTGGAATTTATGAATTCCAGAAAACAATGAGCAAAAGATTTGATACATGAGTAGTTTTCCCAGTTAATGGTGGGGTAGTTGAAATCGCCCATTATTAGGGTGTTGGATTGTACCCTAATATTTTCCAGTGGATCAAGAAATGAGGAGTGGGAATCCTGGGGCATGGTGAGGGATCTGTAGCAAGTTACAATTTGGATTGCGGTCTTGCCCAGAGTTAGTTGCACTTGGATAATCTTGGATGCATTATGCTGAGCAACTAGCCTGGAGGTGTGGATATCCTTAATGAATATGGACACACCTCCACCTTTAGTGTTCCGGTCCAGGTTAGGTGGCTAAAAGGTGTGGTATGAATTATAGCCTGGTAATGCAGGGGTGCTCTCTGGAGCCTTGAATCAGGTCTCTGTCACTGCACAGATGTCGATGTTTCCATTTTAAGGAGTGTCTGGAGTGAATGCATTTTGAGGTTTAGACTTCTAGCATTGAGTAGCATTTCCCTCAGATTTTGCTTGCTTGTACCTGTTACGGTGGTGAATTTGTCATTTGAACCTTGCCTAAAAAAGGCACTATAGGGGTTGCAAGAGCCTTAGCCAGTATCCAGAATCCCAAGGGTGACAGGTGCAGGCTATCTCTGGCAAAGCATCATGGTCCGTCGATCATGTCATCCCAGTCAGACAGATACTGGATCTGCTTAGAATGACACCAGAAGCATAGCCAATTTTTGAAGTCAATCATTTTGTCCTTGCACTGTGGTATCATTCTGTTTGATGGCAGGATGCTACTCGGGGCTAGGGTTATACCTGCCTGGCTACAAGATCGGAAAGCTCCTCCATATTTCTTTTCATGTAGTCCAGGGAGGTACATCTCAGGTCATTCACACCAACATGGACAATGACAGAGTCATATTTGTACTTGTTGTGGAGTGACCTGAGTGGGTGTGTTATGTGGCAGATCCTGGCACCTGACAGGCAGCTAACAGTAACTTTCTCCTTATTTAGACTGGTGAGTGGAACATCAGTGTGCCTGACTATAGAGTCGCCTATGACTAGAGTGTTGAGTACGTTGCTATGTCTTATGGGCTGTGGTTGAGTGGCGCACTAAGTTTGTGGGCTATGTGTCATTTGGGTTGTGTTGGTGGGTGGAGGTTTTATGTGTTTCTGCTTTGGAGGTCTCTGTTGCTTGAGCAGATTTTTATTGAGAGCCTTCGTAAATGTAGGTGTGTGTTTTGTGTTGCTATGTGTGTGTTTTGGTGATGTAGGTTTTGAGGGACTATGTGATGAGTGTGGTGTGGTGCAAGTGTTTACCTTCTCCTCTTGACTGTCTAGTCCAGTCTTGTGTGAAGAGAGCTTTGCTTCCAGTTTGGCTATATAAGTGCATCTCTCACAGGTTGTAGTGTTGGGTGGTAGGAGGAGACGGTTGTCTGTGTACATGAGGCAATTGCTGCATTGCCCCAAGATGCCCAGATTCATCAGGTAGACAGGAGAAAACACCAGAAGCTGACCCTTAGACATGCCTGGATAGGTGCTTATTTATTAAGTTCTAAAAACTGTTTTCCTCTAAATAAGTGAAAAAAGTTGAGTGCTGTAGTAATTAATAATAATAATTAAATTAAATATATATATATATTATTGTTGAATATGATGCTGTTTATTGTGGTCTGATATTTAATTTTGATTCATAGTAAGGACACTTTTCAGTTATCAATACATTTTGTAATACCTACTTTATCTTGTTTAGGTTCACAGGGAACCTGGGGACCACCTCAGCACTTAGGCGTAATGCAGAGAAATGATCCTGAACAGGACGAACAGCCTATTACAGTATACAGGCACACACACTCACACAGCACATACACAGAAACAAGCAATTTGGAGGATTGCTGGATCATCTGCAACATGCTTTTTTGGATGTTGACAAAGCCAGGTCATCCAGTGAAATCCCCCATGGGCACAGACCAAACATAAATAGTCTACATGGAAGATACCCCTACTGTGAAATTTGATATTGAACAAACTGCTGTGATTTAGTAACAATAACTGATCCACTGTTGTACCACCTCAGTATGCAGACTGCATGATTTATAACAGGTGAATAAATACACTTTCAGAGAATTACATTATAAACACACTAAACTGTTGATAAAAAACACTAAAAGAAGGGATATTAAAAAAAGAAGGGGATGAAGAAAGACTTCAGATATTGGCCAGAGGTGATTCTGAAATAAAGTACAGAATTTAAATTCCTTCAATAAAAAATAATTTATGTTTGCAACATGAAACATAACAAAGTGCAAGACTTCTACCCAAAGAGTTATTAAAAGAAATACAGTATAATGAACACTAAAAGAATGAACAACGTTAATAATCAATTCAGAACTTAAATTTATTTTGGCATACTTCAACAAGGCTAGAATAGTAATTGATCTGAATAAGGTTATGCCTCTGTCAAGCTGTTCAAATGTTAAGATAAACATCCAAAAGTCAAGGAGTGCTTAATTTCAAGTCCATCTCATTTTATTTCACTATTTTATATTGTAATCTTCTATCCTTGAGACTGATAGAAACCCTTTGCTCTTCCTGTAGTTACTGCATTTCATGTTCATCATAAAATCTAAAGAGCATATGAAAAAATATACATACATATACGCGCACACACACACACACACACACACACACACACACACACACACACACACACACACACACACACAGATAGATGTAGATATAGATTCGTAGGTGTGTGTGTGATCTGGCTTTGTCCCACTTTGACTTATGACGCATGTGATTTCATTCTGTACAGGGCTAAGAACACAGAATACCTAAAAATAAAAGCCTGAGGTCAAGTAATTTGCAAAGGTTATATTTAATCTAATTGATAACAGACACTGCTATTGACTATGGCAACTTAACTGAGGTGAAGTACAACATAACTGATTTTTATCTGGCAAGTGCTTCATTTATGGTAAAAATGATACATAAAGTATGGAAATATTTGATAAGTATGGAATTAAACATAGATTTATATATTTTTTTGTCTATTGCAAGGCATACTGAATTGAAGAAGTATTAATCCTGTTTGACTCTCTCATGGTTCCCTCTTATGTTTTTATTTCATTTCATCCAGAGGGTCCAATGGTCAAGAAACATAAAAGAGCATTGACCTTTGTCTGCAAATAGTAAAAAAATATCAGTTTTATAGCTCATTACAAATTCCTTATAACTGTGCTGTATACAATTTAACATATACATTATAAAATGTTGTAAAGGAATTTTCTGTTTTAAATCTGTGACATTTTCAGTGCTTCACCAGATGTCAAGAGAAATCAAAAGATGTGACCTTTACATGAAAAGGCATATCTGACAAAACAGATCTGAAAAAGCATCATCTGTTCCATATTGTTCCTAAAGGTTATGGTATATAATCCTTGACAATGCGATGGAAGTACTTACCTGCAGCTGGGAGACAGTCAGAGGATATCGGAATAAGATCCAGGTGGTATTTTCACTGCAGGGTGGCACGGTAAGGGAACCTTCATATACCCAATAGTCACGCAGAAGAGGATCTGTTATAGAAAGACTTTATTAGCTTAGTTCTGAAGAGGGGTTAACTGCAACTCATCATGTATCTTTAGAAATACAATGTCTTTCCTGTTGAGCATACTAGCAAATATTTTTTCAGACTCCATGATACATTTTAATTGCTTATCTCCAAATTGCCTTATACAGTGTGATTTGTAAATTTGTAAAAAGTATGTTAAAATGCATAGTAATAGGTGTTTTTTATCCCATGTGACTCCTTTATGCTATCTTTGGAGGTCTAATAGTTACAATCTTTTCTCTAACTAATACCACATACTGTGGGCTAGCATGTAACTTTTCTTCTAGGACAATATTCTACTTAGTCCTTACCCGTCAACTCAAATATGACCAAGTATGAAAAATAAAGCCCTGTACTTTACATTTTTCTCATAAAAAGACATATCATGTATACTGATACCAATCACTTCATCAGTTTTTGAATATGGATTGTCATCAGAATGCTTGTGACCATAACCCAGAATGGCCACAGTACTATGATATACTGCTGCAATCTCACAAGCAGAATTTTAGTTATGACATTTGCTCTGGCTAGGTGTTTTTTACAAATATATATGCAAATATTAGATTTACATGAGTAGTCACTTTGCTGCCCTCCTCCTGGATCAGTGACTAGTTGAAAAGGAGGATGTAAGGGATAAAATGTACAAGGACTGTATTCAGTTCAAGGTGCATCATAAGTTTCCAGTGTATCCTGCTGGAACATCTTGTAGCCATAATAATTATCAAGATAATGTGGTATCATGATGGTGCAACAAAATCTGTCAAATATAATGATTTTACTTCACATTCAACATTCCATACCTTGCACCAAATTAATTAACTTCATTACTACTAGCCATTTTCTGGAGTACTGTCCCAAAACTACTACATACTTTTGCCTATTTTGTTACCTGTGTGTAACTACTTGTATCTCTAAAATGGTTTAATATTTGTTCATGCATTTAAATATCAGTTTTATACAGACAGAAATTCATTTCAAGCTTGAAATCACAAAACTCTATATATGTTTTGATGGATTTATTCTTTGTTAGTCTGAAGAAAACTGATAATAATGTTTTGTTTTCAACTAACTGTTTTACAAGTGATACTGTCTGTCATTTCCAAAAAGGCATTCTAACTTAAATGCGATCCAACATACAAATGAAAATTCCTCTGTCTTGTTTTAACATATTTTCAAAAAAGTTCACAACAAGGCTCTTGAATGGTCATCACACAAGGAGAGAGAGAGAAACTGACAAAATATGTTATACATTTTTAAATGACATCCTGGTCCAAAACTCTAGAATTTCTATCAATATCAGTTAAAAAATACCAAAGAGGATATGGAAATGAATGGTTGCATAATTTTACCCACTACCACCAATTTAGTATGTGATGGACAGGAACTACTGTCTTGTAATCCACACCACTAATTAGCAAATAATATGTCAGGGGAACTGACCTTCGCAGTTTATGGTAAATGTGAACTGCTGCCACAGGAAATAACTAACATCTTCTACACCTAAATAAGATTTACACTATGAAGTTACAGATCAGTTATAATTACTGACTCCCCAGGATTTCACCTATCTCAGACTAAGCCTAATACTTTCCATTGCAATCTTACCAACACTTGAATTTTGTTCAAAATTATTTTACACTCTTGACATACATGACATTTTCTAGGAGGGTTACTGATATCATCCTAGAATCAATACCCACTTCCTGCCTTTATGGCAATTCTGACATAAGCCAGACTATTTTGACACACTGATGACACAATTACAGTTTACCCTAGTGCACATTACAGAAGCATGGCATAACTGCTCTGGATAGAAGCCTCTCTGCCTTTCTAGACTCTGAAGCAATATTTCTTTTTTTTTTACTTTAATTTAATGAAAGGGTCCTGATTTCACAGTCTCATATTTCTAGGGGGAATGTCCAAATAAGTCAATGTATTCTACTAGCTGGAGTAACATTTCAAGATGCATTAAGTTTTAAACACTGGACATTCATGCATCTTTGACTAGCCAGTTTCATTTTTTAACAGTTTTGCTGTATTTTCACTGAAAACAATTGAGTATTCTGTACAGTGAACATTATATACACTACAAAATTTACTGGATAGAACATCCACTGTTTTATTTACACATCTACTATGAAGAAAACAAATACAATTTCCTCAATTCAGTAGAGTATCCTGTATGAGCTGTGACAATAGGAGGTACTGCCAGCCATGCTAGGAGAAGTAGGGCAGTAGATGTATGACTTGTGCCACAAAGCTAGCTGGAATTTTATAAATAATTATATGTCATTTGTATATCAAACTGATTTGCACAGATGCCTGTGCTGAAAATGTATTTGCGAGGTTGCTTGTGTTAAAAATGCATCAACAGTGCGCCCTGCTGGAATGAAAAGTAATGTACATGTATTATTGTAACTGAATTTAATGTATGTTTTAATAGAGGTACTGGGACAGCAAGGGTTAACCAGATGGCTTACTTTAAGAAAAATAAGGGAAATGTAAATGAGCTGTTTAACCATAAAATGGGACCCCACAGTGCTGAATAGGAGTGGAGACGTTAGGTCTGGAAGAAGCCTTTGTTCATTACCACATGAAAAAGAGGGGAAGCCCAAGGCACTGCCATAAACATTTAAGATGTATATTGTAGCCATCTATGCTAATTTTCTGTCCCAGCTTCAAAGGGGTTTACTGTGAGAACCTAGAAACGTGAAAGATGAGGTCATTCTGCAAACCATCTTGGATATTATTTTTTTACAGGGAGTAATCTCTGAGCAGGTAGTATTCCATTTGTGAGCCTGACTAGGAAGACTGGTCATGTATTTCATCTTGCCTTGTCCAAGTAAGTTATTAGGGAACAGTAATGTATTTACATTCAGTCAGGAAAGTACAGTGAAGCTTAGTTATTGTTTTTCTTTATTTGTCTGAACCTGTCCATCAATGTTGTTCTCAATATGATTTGAACTCTGTGGTTTACTGTGAATATATATGTTTTTATTTTCATCCTCCTTTATTTTTATTGGTAAAGTACTACCATTTGTATTAGTATTAATATTACAGAGTATAATTGGACACCCTTTGTTAAGGGCCTTAGAATAGCTGATTGTGGAGTGTCTGGTAGCAGTGATAACTGCCTTGTACTCTGGGCAGAAGGGGGCAGAAGGGGCACAGCAGGTAAATCTGTGTCAGCCTTCCCCAGGTGTGTGTGAGAATAATCAAATCTCTCAGTGTGTGTGTGTGTGTGTGTGTGTGTGTGTGTGTGTGTGTGTGTGTGTGTGTGTGTGTGTGTGTGTGTGTGTGTGTGCCAGCTACTTAGGGTGGGGACACGAAGCACTGGGTTTACAGAGAGAGTGCTGGAGAACTTGGCTTAGACAATCGGCTGAGGACCTAACCTTATAGCTGTACCAGTGGGGAGTCTTATTGGGGACCTGCAGGAAGATAGATATAGATAAATCCAGACCCCAGGCTGAGTGTGTTCCCTGTGTGCTCTTAAGGGAAACTGTGCTTGATGTAGAGAGGTCTGCATCTAGAAATACTGAGTGTATCCATTTGTATTTCAAGTGCACCTCACTCTTCAGTTTCAGTAATGAGGATTCAAGCTCCTTGATTACTGGCCCAGTGTGGGGATGTCACTTATTGGTTGGCAGTGGTGGGACCATCATACGTCACATATTGGTTAGCAGTGGTGGGATTATCACTCATCACATGAGCTACCGAAAAAACAATCACAAACTTGCCTAGCCTATTAAAATTCTTCTCTAAAAGCAATTGTGTTTGTTTTAGCATGATACTACTTACTTACATTTCCCCACCTCCACCTTTGTAGGCTTTAATTGAGCTTTCCAGAGAATGAATCAAGACACACAGCTTTATGTACAAAAAAGAATTTTAAGGTACACTATCCAGCTCCTTTTATTCAAATATGTGTGTGTGTGTGTGTGTGTGTGTGTGTGTGTGTGTGTGTGTATATATATATATATATATATATATATATATATACATATATATATATAATCTTTGTGTATATATATATATATATATATATATATATATATATATATATATATAAATATATATATACATATAGATATAGATATATATGTGGGTCTAGGACACATGCTCGACTAGCATATGTCTGAATCACAAAACATCGAACACACATGCACAAAAGTGCTTAACATCGAAAAGCGCTACCGTGTATGTGTAGTTCAAAAAAAAAATCTATGTTTCTGCAGGTGGCTTTGTCCCCCTGCACCACCCCCTACTTTATTAGTCTCACTCCGAGATCGCACTACAGTGGGGAAAAGGGAATTTTCCCTTAGGCACACTGTAGTCCGATCTACGAAACAGGCAATGTTAAGCACTTTCGTGTATGTGTGTTTGATGTTTTGTGATTCGGACATATGCTAGTCAAGCATGTGTCTGGATCCCATATATATATATATATATATATATATATATATATATATATATATATATATATATCTATATATCTATATATATATATATATATATATATATGTGTGTGTGTATACATACACAATATGTGTTTTTATATATATATATATATGTGTGTGTGTGTGTGTGTGTGTGTGTGTGTGTGTGTGTGTGTGTATGTGTGTGCATACAGACGGGTCTACTTTGTTTTGATGAATCTCATTTCACTGAATTTCATTTCACCTCAACCACATCGCTGAAAACACAAATTATTGAAAACTCATTTCACTGAACTGAACTTAGTATATATGGCACTGTATAGAGTACTGTAGGGCAAGTAAAAGGTCTATACTCTTTTCCCCACTGTTGTGCGATCCTGGAGTTAGTATATATAGTTAGGGGGAGTTTGGAGGGGCACATCCCCCCACATTGGGGGGGTGTGGGTGGTGTAACCCCTGATGTTGCTTGTTTTATATTGTATTTTACCAAAAACTTCAGAACAATACATTTTAAACAATAGACATGCATAGTTGCAAAACCAATGACTAACTCTCTCCAGAAGACAATATTTACTGAAACTAAGTGGGTGGCTATACCCCCCACATCCCCCTTAACTATATATACTAACTCCAGGATTACACTACAGTGGGGAAAATGGCATATTCTTTTTACATGCCTTACAGTACTCTACACAGTGCCATATATCCTAACTGCAGTTCAGTGAAATAAGATTCAGTGAAATGAGTTTTCAGTAATTTGAGTTTTCAGCGAAGTGGTCGGGGTGAAATGAAATTCAGTGAAATGGGATTCAACGTAACAAAGTAGACCCATACAGACATATTTCAACAAACACACACGCGCACAAACACACACACACACACACATATATATATATATATATATATATATATATATATATATATATATATATATATATATATATATATATATATATATATATGGTTTACCTTTGAAAGGTTGAAAGTTGAAATTCCGAACTACAGTTGTGCGAAAGTAAGTTTTCAACTTTCTGAATAGGCAAAAAAAAATGCATCGAATGCGCAAAGAGAAAATGCACATTGACATTCGCTCATTGGGAGATTCGGCATTTTGGGTGCGTATAGTGGGGATCGGGAAATGGACCCTTTCCCCACTGTAGTGCGACCTCAGAGTTAGAATATTAAAGTGGTTGGGGGGGGGGGTGCAGTGAATCTGCTGTTCGATTTGCTGAGTTTCGAACTTTTGTGATGTTCGACAAGCAGGAATCGGTTTTTCGGTTCGCCCAACTGGCTGTTCGGAAAAACGATTTTCAACCTTTCAAAGGTAAACCATATATATATATATATATATATATATATATATACATATATATATGTTACAGAAATAAATCTTATTCTTTCGGCTTTTTCCAGTTAGGGGTCACCACAGTGGATCACCTGTCCGCTTAAGATTGGCAGCGGAGTTTTTTTA